>NW_026736381.1:0-72516 GCF_949786415.1 Peromyscus eremicus | reverse complement strand
AGGAAGCACAGTTCTTTTGTTCTGAGCAAGCTCACTGTTCTGGCCCTATAGGAAACACAGGAGAGTAGAAGAGTGCTGTTTTCTCAAAAGCAGAGTGTGTTTCTTGCAAGGCGAGCTAGCGTTTGTTTCCCAGTCCTAAACGGAGTTGAATCCCACTCAGTTTCTGGTCCTACGAGCAAGAGTTGTTTTCTGCTAAGAAGAGTCACTATTGCGCTCCCATTGCCATACACAGTGCAAATAGCACTCGCGTCTGTTCCCAGCAAGTACAGTGTATTGGACTGAAGAGAAGCTACTGTTCTTGTCAGTTTCCTAAGCAGAGTTGAACTAGATATGCCCCGTGTGTGTAGGAAGCACAGTTCTTTTGTTCTGAGCAAGCTCACTGTTCTGGCCCTATAGGAAACACAGGAGAGTAGAAGAGTGCTGTTTTCTCAAAAGCAGAGTGTGTTTCTTGCAAGGCGAGCTAGCGTTTGTTTCCCAGTCCTAAACGGAGTAGAATCCCATGCAGTTTCTGGTCCTACGAGCAAGAGTTGTTTTCTGCTAAGAAGAGTCACTATTGCGCTCCCATTGCCATACACAGTGCAAATAGCACTCGCGTCTGTTCCCAGCAAGTACAGTGTATTGGACTGAAGAGAAGCTACTGTTCTGGTCAGTTTCCTAAGCAGAGTTGAACTAGATATGCCCCGTGTGTGTAGGAAGCACAGTTCTTTTGTTCTGAGCAAGCTCACTGTTCTGGCCCTATAGGAAACACAGGAGAGTAGAAGAGTGCTGTTTTCTCAAAAGCAGAGTGTGTTTCTTGCAAGGCGAGCTAGCGTTTGTTTCCCAGTCCTAAACGGAGTTGAATCCCATGCAGTTTCTGGTCCTACGAGCAAGAGTTGTTTTCTGCTAAGAAGAGTCACTATTGCGCTCCCATTGCCATACACAGTGCAAATAGCACTCGCGTCTGTTCCCAGCAAGTACAGTGTATTGGACTGAAGAGAAGCTACTGTTCTGGTCAGTTTCCTAAGCAGAGTTGAACTAGATATGCCCCGTGTGTGTAGGAAGCACAGTTCTTTTGTTCTGAGCAAGCTCACTGTTCAGGCCCTATAGGAAACACAGGAGAGTAGAAGAGTGCTGTTTTCTCAAAAGCAGAGTGTGTTTCTTGCAAGGCGAGCTAGCGTTTGTTTCCCAGTCCTAAACGGAGTTGAATCCCATGCAGATTCTGGTCCTACGAGCAAGAGTTGTTTTCTGCTAAGAAGAGTCACTATTGCGCTCCCATTGCCATACACAGTGCAAATAGCACTCGCGTCTGTTCCCAGCAAGTACAGTGTATTGGACTGAAGAGAAGCTACTGTTCTGGTCAGTTTCCTAAGCAGAGTTGAACTAGATATGCCCCGTGTGTGTAGGAAGCACAGTTCTTTTGTTCTGAGCAAGCTCACTGTTCTGGCCCTATAGGAAACACAGGAGAGGAGAAGAGTGCTGTTTTCTCAAAAGCAGAGTGTGTTTCTTGCAAGGCGAGCTAGCGTTTGTTTCCCAGTCCTAAACGGAGTTGAATCCCATGCAGTTTCTGGTTTACGAGCAAGAGTTGTTTTCTGCTAAGAAGAGTCACTATTGCGCTCCCATTGCCATACACAGTGCAAATAGCACTCGCGTCTGTTCCCAGCAAGTACAGTGTATTGGACTGAAGAGAAGCTACTGTTCTGGTCAGTTTCCTAAGCAGAGTTGAACTAGATATGCCCCGTGTGTGTAGGAAGCACAGTTCTTTTGTTCTGAGCAAGCTCACTGTTCTGGCCCTATAGGAAACACAGGAGAGTAGAAGAGTGCTGTTTTCTCAAAAGCAGAGTGTGTTTCTTGCAAGGCGAGCTAGCGTTTGTTTCCCAGTCCTAAACGGAGTTGAATCCCATGCAGTTTCTGGTCCTACGAGCAAGAGTTGTTTTCTGCTAAGAAGAGTCACTATTGCGCTCCCATTGCCATACACAGTGCAAATAGCACTCGCGTCTGTTCCCAGCAAGTACAGTGTATTGGACTGAAGAGAAGCTACTGTTCTTGTCAGTTTCCTAAGCAGAGTTGAACTAGATATGCCCCGTGTGTGTAGGAAGCACAGTTCTTTTGTTCTGAGCAAGCTCACTGTTCTGGCCCTATAGGAAACACAGGAGAGTAGAAGAGTGCTGTTTTCTCAAAAGCAGAGTGTGTTTTTGCAAGGCGAGCTAGCGTTTGTTTCCCAGTCCTAAACGGAGTTGAATCCCACTCAGTTTCTGGTCCTACGAGCAAGAGTTGTTTTCTGCTAAGAAGAGTCACTATTGCGCTCCCATTGCCATACACAGTGCAAATAGCACTCGCGTCTGTTCCCAGCAAGTACAGTGTATTGGACTGAAGAGAAGCTACTGTTCTGGTCAGTTTCCTAAGCAGAGTTGAACTAGATATGCCCCGTGTGTGTAGGAAGCACAGTTCTTTTGTTCTGAGCAAGCTCACTGTTCTGGCCCTATAGGAAACACAGGAGAGTAGAAGAGTGCTGTTTTCTCAAAAGCACAGTGTGTTTCTTGCAAGGCGAGCTAGCGTTTGTTTCCCAGTCCTAAACGGAGTTGAATCCCATGCAGTTTCTGGTCCTACGAGCAAGAGTTGTTTTCTGCTAAGAAGAGTCACTATTGCGCTCCCATTGCCATACACAGTGCAAATAGCACTCGCGTCTGTTCCCAGCAAGTACAGTGTATTGGACTGAAGAGAAGCTACTGTTCTGGTCAGTTCCCCTAAGCAGAGTTGAACTAGATATGCCCCGTGTGTGTAGGAAGCACAGTTCTTTTGTTCTGAGCAAGCTCACTGTTCTGGCCCTATAGGAAACACAGGAGAGTAGAAGAGTGCTGTTTTCTCAAAAGCAGAGTGTGTTTCTTGCAAGGCGAGCTAGCGTTTGTTTCCCAGTCCTAAACGGAGTAGAATCCCATGCAGATTCTGGTCCTACGAGCAAGACTTGTTTTCTGCTAAGAAGAGTCACTATTGCGCTCCCATTGCCATACACAGTGCAAATAGCACTCGCGTCTGTTCCCAGCAAGTACAGTGTATTGGACTGAAGAGAAGCTACTGTTCTTGTCAGTTTCCTAAGCAGAGTTGAACTAGATATGCCCCGTGTGTGTAGGAAGCACAGTTCTTTTGTTCTGAGCAAGCTCACTGTTCTGGCCCTATAGGAAACACAGGAGAGTAGAAGAGTGCTGTTTTCTCAAAAGCAGAGTGTGTTTCTTGCAAGGCGAGCTAGCGTTTGTTTCCCAGTCCTAAACGGAGTAGAATCCCATGCAGTTTCTGGTCCTACGAGCAAGAGTTGTTTTCTGCTAAGAAGAGTCACTATTGCGCTCCCATTGCCATACACAGTGCAAATAGCACTCGCGTCTGTTCCCAGCAAGTACAGTGTATTGGACTGAAGAGAAGTTACTGTTCTGGTCAGTTTCCTAAGCAGAGTTGAACTAGATATGCCCCGTGTGTGTAGGAAGCACAGTTCTTTTGTTCTGAGCAAGCTCACTGTTCTGGCCCTATAGGAAACACAGGAGAGTAGAAGAGTGCTGTTTTCTCAAAAGCAGAGTGTGTTTCTTGCAAGGCGAGCTAGCGTTTGTTTCCCAGTCCTAAACGGAGTTGAATCCCATGCAGTTTCTGGTCCTACGAGCAAGAGTTGTTTTCTGCTAAGAAGAGTCACTATTGCGCTCCCATTGCCATACACAGTGCAAATAGCACTCGCGTCTGTTCCCAGCAAGTACAGTGTATTGGACTGAAGAGAAGCTACTGTTCTGGTCAGTTTCCTAAGCAGAGTTGAACTAGATATGCCCCGTGTGTGTAGGAAGCACAGTTCTTTTGTTCTGAGCAAGCTCACTGTTCATGCCCGATAGGAAACACAGGAGAGTAGAAGAGTGCTGTTTTCTCAAAAGCAGAGTGTGTTTCTTGCAAGGCGAGCTAGCGTTTGTTTCCCAGTCCTAAACGGAGTTGAATCCCATGCAGTTTCTGGTCCTAGGAGCAAGAGTTGTTTTCTGCTAAGAAGAGTCACTATTGCGCTCCCATTGCCATACACAGTGCAAATAGCACTCGCGTCTGTTCCCAGCAAGTACAGTGTATTGGACTGAAGAGAAGCTACTGTTCTGGTCAGTTTCCTAAGCAGAGTTGAACTAGATATGCCCCGTGTGTGTAGGAAGCACAGTTCTTTTGTTCTGAGCAAGCTCACTGTTCTGGCCCTATAGGAAACACAGGAGAGTAGAAGAGTGCTGTTTTCTCAAAGCAGAGTGTGTTTCTTGCAAGGCGAGCTAGCGTTTGTTTCCCAGTCCTAAACGGAGTTGAATCCCATGCAGTTTGTGGTCCTACGAGCAAGAGTTGTTTTCTGCTAAGAAGAGTCACTATTGCGCTCCCATTGCCATACACAGTGCAAATAGCACTCGCGTCTGTTCCCAGCAAGTACAGTGTATTGGACTGAAGAGAAGCTACTGTTCTGGTCAGTTTCCTAAGCAGAGTTGAACTAGATATGCCCCGTGTGTGTAGGAAGCACAGTTCTTTTGTTCTGAGCAAGCTCACTGTTCTGGCCCTATAGGAAACACAGGAGAGTAGAAGAGTGCTGTTTTCTCAAAAGCAGAGTGTGTTTCTTGCAAGGCGAGCTAGCGTTTGTTTCCCAGTCCTAAACGGAGTAGAATCTCATGCAGATTCTGGTCCTACGAGGAAGAGTTGTTTTCTGCTAAGAAGAGTCACTATTGCGCTCCCATTGCCATACACAGTGCAAATAGCACTCGCGTCTGTTCCCAGCAAGTACAGTGTATTGGACTGAAGAGAAGCTACTGTTCTGGTCAGTTTCCTAAGCAGAGTTGAACTAGATATGCCCCGTGTGTGTAGGAAGCACAGTTCTTTTGTTCTGAGCAAGCTCACTGTTCTGGCCCTATAGGAAACACAGGAGAGTAGAAGAGTGCTGTTTTCTCAAAAGCAGAGTGTGTTTCTTGCAAGGCGAGCTAGCGTTTGTTTCCCAGTCCTAAACGGAGTTGAATCCCATGCAGTTTCTCGTCCTACGAGCAAGAGTTGTTTTCTGCTAAGAAGAGTCACTATTGCGCTCCCATTGCCATACACAGTGCAAATAGCACTCGCGTCTGTTCCCAGCAAGTACAGTGTATTGGACTGAAGAGAAGCTACTGTTCTGGTCAGTTTCCTAAGCAGAGTTGAACTAGATATGCCCCGTGTGTGTAGGAAGCACAGTTCTTTTGTTCTGAGCAAGCTCACTGTTCTGGCCCTATAGGAAACACAGGAGAGTAGAAGAGTGCTGTTTTCTCAAAAGCAGAGTGTGTTTCTTGCAAGGCGAGCTAGCGTTTGTTTCCCAGTCCTAAACGGAGTTGAATCCCATGCAGTTTCTGGTCCTACGAGCAAGAGTTGTTTTCTGCTAAGAAGAGTCACTATTGCGCTCCCATTGCCATACACAGTGCAAATAGCACTCGCGTCTGTTCCCAGCAAGTACAGTGTATTGGACTGAAGAGAAGCTACTGTTCTGGTCAGTTTCCTAAGCAGAGTTGAACTAGATATGCCCCGTGTGTGTAGGAAGCACAGTTTTTTTGTTCTGAGCAAGCTCACTGTTCTGGCCCTATAGGAAACACAGGAGAGTAGAAGAGTGCTGTTTTCTCAAAAGCAGAGTGTGTTTCTTGCAAGGCGAGCTAGCGTTTGTTTCCCAGTCCTAAACGGAGTTGAATCCCATGCAGTTTCTGGTCCTACGAGCAAGAGTTGTTTTCTGCTAAGAAGAGTCACTATTGCGCTCCCATTGCCATACACAGTGCAAATAGCACTCGCGTCTGTTCCCAGCAAGTACAGTGTATTGGACTGAAGAGAAGCTACTGTTCTGGTCAGTTTCCTAAGCAGAGTTGAACTAGATATGCCCCGTGTGTGTAGGAAGCACAGTTGTTTTGTTCTGAGCAAGCTCACTGTTCTGGCCCTATAGGAAACACAGGAGAGTAGAAGACTGCTGTTTTCTCAAAAGCAGAGTGTGTTTCTTGCAAGGCGAGCTAGCGTTTGTTTCCCAGTCCTAAACGGAGTTGAATCCCATGCAGTTTCTGGTCCTACGAGCAAGAGTTGTTTTCTGCTAAGAAGAGTCACTATTGCGCTCCCATTGCCATACACAGTGCAAATAGCACTCGCGTCTGTTCCCAGCAAGTACAGTGTATTGGACTGAAGAGAAGCTACTGTTCTGGTCAGTTTCCTAAGCAGAGTTGAACTAGATATGCCCCGTGTGTGTAGGAAGCACAGTTTTTTTGTTCTGAGCAAGCTCACTGTTCTGGCCCTATAGGAAACACAGGAGAGTGTAGAAGAGTGCTGTTTTCTCAAAAGCAGAGTGTGTTTCTTGCAAGGCGAGCTAGCGTTTGTTTCCCAGTCCTAAACGGAGTTGAATCCCATGCAGTTTCTGGTCCTACGAGCAAGAGTTGTTTTCTGCTAAGAAGAGTCACTATTGCGCTCCCATTGCCATACACAGTGCAAATAGCACTCGCGTCTGTTCCCAGCAAGTACAGTGTATTGGACTGAAGAGAAGCTACTGTTCTGGTCAGTATCCTAAGCAGAGTTGAACTAGATATGCCCCGTGTGTGTAGGAAGCACAGTTCTTTTGTTCTGAGCAAGCTCACTGTTCTGGCCCTATAGGAAACACAGGAGAGTAGAAGAGTGCTGTTTTCTCAAAAGCAGAGTGTGTTTCTTGCAAGGCGAGCTAGCGTTTGTTTCCCAGTCCTAAACGGAGTTGAATCCCATGCAGTTTCTGGTCCTACAAGCAAGAGTTGTTTTCTGCTAAGAAGAGTCACTATTGCGCTCCCATTGCCATACACAGTGCAAATAGCACTCGCGTCTGTTCCCAGCAAGTACAGTGTATTGGACTGAAGAGAAGCTACTGTTCTGGTCAGTTTCCTAAGCAGAGTTGAACTAGATATGCCCCGTGTGTGTAGGAAGCACAGTTCTTTTGTTCTGAGCAAGCTCACTGTTCTGGCCCTATAGGAAACACAGGAGAGTAGAAGAGTGCTGTTTTCTCAAAAGCAGAGTGTGTTTCTTGCAAGGCGAGCTAGCGTTTGTTTCCCAGTCCTAAACGGAGTTGAATCCCATGCAGTTTGTGGTCCTACGAGCAAGAGTTGTTTTCTGCTAAGAAGAGTCACTATTGCGCTCCCATTGCCATACACAGTGCAAATAGCACTCGCGTCTGTTCCCAGCAAGTACAGTGTATTGGACTGAAGAGAAGCTACTGTTCTGGTCAGTTTCCTAAGCAGAGTTGAACTAGATATGCCCCGTGTGTGTAGGAAGCACAGTTCTTTTGTTCTGAGCAAGCTCACTGTTCTGGCCCTATAGGAAACACAGGAGAGTAGAAGAGTGCTGTTTTCTCAAAAGCAGAGTGTGTTTCTTGCAAGGCGAGCTAGCGTTTGTTTCCCAGTCCTAAACGGAGTAGAATCTCATGCAGATTCTGGTCCTACGAGGAAGAGTTGTTTTCTGCTAAGAAGAGTCACTATTGCGCTCCCATTGCCATACACAGTGCAAATAGCACTCGCGTCTGTTCCCAGCAAGTACAGTGTATTGGACTGAAGAGAAGCTACTGTTCTGGTCAGTTTCCTAAGCAGAGTTGAACTAGATATGCCCCGTGTGTGTAGGAAGCACAGTTCTTTTGTTCTGAGCAAGCTCACTGTTCTGGCCCTATAGGAAACACAGGAGAGTAGAAGAGTGCTGTTTTCTCAAAAGCAGAGTGTGTTTCTTGCAAGGCGAGCTAGCGTTTGTTTCCCAGTCCTAAACGGAGTTGAATCCCATGCAGTTTCTGGTCCTACGAGCAAGAGTTGTTTTCTGCTAAGAAGAGTCACTATTGCGCTCCCATTGCCATACACAGTGCAAATAGCACTCGCGTCTGTTCCCAGCAAGTACAGTGTATTGGACTGAAGAGAAGCTACTGTTCTGGTCAGTTTCCTAAGCAGAGTTGAACTAGATATGCCCCGTGTGTGTAGGAAGCACAGTTCTTTTGTTCTGAGCAAGCTCACTGTTCTGGCCCTATAGGAAACACAGGAGAGTAGAAGAGTGCTGTTTTCTCAAAAGCAGAGTGTGTTTCTTGCAAGGCGAGCTAGCGTTTGTTTCCCAGTCCTAAACGGAGTTGAATCCCATGCAGTTTCTGGTCCTACGAGCAAGAGTTGTTTTCTGCTAAGAAGAGTCACTATTGCGCTCCCATTGCCATACACAGTGCAAATAGCACTCGCGTCTGTTCCCAGCAAGTACAGTGTATTGGACTGAAGAGAAGCTACTGTTCTGGTCAGTTTCCTAAGCAGAGTTGAACTAGATATGCCCCGTGTGTGTAGGAAGCACAGTTTTTTTGTTCTGAGCAAGCTCACTGTTCTGGCCCTATAGGAAACACAGGAGAGTAGAAGAGTGCTGTTTTCTCAAAAGCAGAGTGTGTTTCTTGCAAGGCGAGCTAGCGTTTGTTTCCCAGTCCTAAACGGAGTTGAATCCCATGCAGTTTCTGGTCCTACGAGCAAGAGTTGTTTTCTGCTAAGAAGAGTCACTATTGCGCTCCCATTGCCATACACAGTGCAAATAGCACTCGCGTCTGTTCCCAGCAAGTACAGTGTATTGGACTGAAGAGAAGCTACTGTTCTGGTCAGTTTCCTAAGCAGAGTTGAACTAGATATGCCCCGTGTGTGTAGGAAGCACAGTTGTTTTGTTCTGAGCAAGCTCACTGTTCTGGCCCTATAGGAAACACAGGAGAGTAGAAGACTGCTGTTTTCTCAAAAGCAGAGTGTGTTTCTTGCAAGGCGAGCTAGCGTTTGTTTCCCAGTCCTAAACGGAGTTGAATCCCATGCAGTTTCTGGTCCTACGAGCAAGAGTTGTTTTCTGCTAAGAAGAGTCACTATTGCGCTCCCATTGCCATACACAGTGCAAATAGCACTCGCGTCTGTTCCCAGCAAGTACAGTGTATTGGACTGAAGAGAAGCTACTGTTCTGGTCAGTTTCCTAAGCAGAGTTGAACTAGATATGCCCCGTGTGTGTAGGAAGCACAGTTTTTTTGTTCTGAGCAAGCTCACTGTTCTGGCCCTATAGGAAACACAGGAGAGTGTAGAAGAGTGCTGTTTTCTCAAAAGCAGAGTGTGTTTCTTGCAAGGCGAGCTAGCGTTTGTTTCCCAGTCCTAAACGGAGTTGAATCCCATGCAGTTTCTGGTCCTACGAGCAAGAGTTGTTTTCTGCTAAGAAGAGTCACTATTGCGCTCCCATTGCCATACACAGTGCAAATAGCACTCGCGTCTGTTCCCAGCAAGTACAGTGTATTGGACTGAAGAGAAGCTACTGTTCTGGTCAGTATCCTAAGCAGAGTTGAACTAGATATGCCCCGTGTGTGTAGGAAGCACAGTTCTTTTGTTCTGAGCAAGCTCACTGTTCTGGCCCTATAGGAAACACAGGAGAGTAGAAGAGTGCTGTTTTCTCAAAAGCAGAGTGTGTTTCTTGCAAGGCGAGCTAGCGTTTGTTTCCCAGTCCTAAACGGAGTTGAATCCCATGCAGTTTCTGGTCCTACAAGCAAGAGTTGTTTTCTGCTAAGAAGAGTCACTATTGCGCTCCCATTGCCATACACAGTGCAAATAGCACTCGCGTCTGTTCCCAGCAAGTACAGTGTATTGGACTGAAGAGAAGCTACTGTTCTGGTCAGTTTCCTAAGCAGAGTTGAACTAGATATGCCCCGTGTGTGTAGGAAGCACAGTTGTTTTGTTCTGAGCAAGCTCACTGTTCTGGCCCTATAGGAAACACAGGAGAGTAGAAGAGTGCTGTTTTCTCAAAAGCAGAGTGTGTTTCTTGCAAGGCCAGCTAGCATTTGTTTCCCAGTCCTAAACGGAGTTGAATCCCATGCAGATTCTGGTCCTACAAGCAAGAGTTGTTTTCTGCTAAGAAGAGTCACTATTGCGCTCCCATTGCCATACACAGTGCAAATAGCACTCGCGTCTGTTCCCAGCAAGTACAGTGTATTGGACTGAAGAGAAGCTACTGTTCTGGTCAGTTTCCTAAGCAGAGTTGAACTAGATATGCCCCGTGTGTGTAGGAAGCACAGTTCTTTGGTTCTGAGCAAGCTCACTGTTCTGGCCCTATAGGAAACACAGGAGAGTAGAAGAGTGCTGTTTTCTCAAAAGCAGAGTGTGTTTCTTGCAAGGCGAGCTAGCGTTTGTTTCCCAGTCCTAAACGGAGTTGAATCCCATGCAGTTTCTGGTCCTACGAGCAAGAGTTGTTTTCTGCTTAGAAGAGTCACTAATTGCGCTCCCATTGCCATACACAGTGAAAATAGCACTCGCGTCTGTTCCCAGCAAGTACAGTGTATTGGACTGAAGAGAAGCTACTGTTCTGGTCAGTTTCCTAAGCAGAGTTGAACTAGATATGCCCCGTGTGTGTAGGAAGCACAGTTGTTTTGTTCTGAGCACGCTCACTGTTCTGGCCCTATAGGAAACACAGGAGAGTAGAAGAGTGCTGTTTTCTCAAAAGCAGAGTGTGTTTCTTGCAAGGCGAGCTAGCGTTTGTTTCCCAGTCCTAAACGGAGTTGAATCCCATGCAGTTTCTGGTCCTACGAGCAAGAGTTGTTTTCTGCTTAGAAGAGTCACTAATTGCGCTCCCATTGCCATACACAGTGAAAATAGCACTCGCGTCTGTTCCCAGCAAGTACAGTGTATTGGACTGAAGAGAAGCTACTGTTCTGGTCAGTTTCCTAAGCAGAGTTGAACTAGATATGCCCCGTGTGTGTAGGAAGCACAGTTGTTTTGTTCTGAGCACGCTCACTGTTCTGGCCCTATAGGAAACACAGGAGAGTAGAAGAGTGCTGTTTTCTCAAAAGCAGAGTGTGTTTCTTGCAAGGCGAGCTAGCGTTTGTTTCCCAGTCCTAAACGGAGTTGAATCCCATGCAGTTTGTGGTCCTACGAGCAAGAGTTGTTTTCTGCTAAGAAGAGTCACTATTGCGCTCCCATTGCCATACACAGTGCAAATAGCACTCGCGTCTGTTCCCAGCAAGTACAGTGTATTGGACTGAAGAGAAGCTACTGTTCTGGTCAGTTTCCTAAGCAGAGTTGAACTAGATATGCCCCGTGTGTGTAGGAAGCACAGTTGTTTTGTTCTGAGCAAGCTCACTGTTCTGGCCCTATAGGAAACACAGGAGAGTAGAAGACTGCTGTTTTCTCAAAAGCAGAGTGTGTTTCTTGCAAGGCGAGCTAGCGTTTGTTTCCCAGTCCTAAACGGAGTTGAATCCCATGCAGTTTGTGGTCCTACGAGCAAGAGTTGTTTTCTGCTAAGAAGAGTCACTATTGAGCTCCCATTGCCATACACAGTGCAAATAGCCCTCGCGTCTGTTCCCAGCAAGTACAGTGTATTGGACTGAAGAGAAGCTACTGTTCTGGTCAGTTTCCTAAGCAGAGTTGAACTAGATATGCCCCGTGTGTGTAGGAAGCACAGTTCTTTTGTTCTGAGCAAGCTCAATGTTCTGGCCCTATAGGAAACACAGGAGAGTAGAAGAGTGCTGTTTTCTCAAAAGCAGAGTGTGTTTCTTGCAAGGCGAGCTAGCGTTTGTTTCCCAGTCCTAAACGGAGTTGAATCCCATGCAGTTTCTGGTCCTACGAGCAAGAGTTGTTTTCTGTTAAGAAGAGTCACTATTGCGCTCCCATTGCCATACACAGTGCAAATAGCACTCGCGTCTGTTCCCAGCAAGTACAGTGTATTGGACTGAAGAGAAGCTACTGTTCTGGTCAGTTTCCTAAGCAGAGTTGAAGTAGATATGCCCCGTGTGTATAGGAAGCACAGTTCTTTTGTTCTGAGCAAGCTCACTGTTCTGGCCCTATAGGAAACACAGGAGAGTAGAAGAGTGCTGTTTTCTCAAAAGCAGAGTGTGTTTCTTGCAAGGCGAGCTAGCGTTTGTTTCCCAGTCCTAAACGGAGTTGAATCCCATGCAGTTTCTGGTCCTACGAGCAAGAGTTGTTTTCTGCTAAGAAGAGTCACTATTGCGCTCCCATTGCCATACACAGTGCAAATAGCACTCGCGTCTGTTCCCAGCAAGTACAGTGTATTGGACTGAAGAGAAGCTACTGTTCTGGTCAGTTTCCTAAGCAGAGTTGAACTAGATATGCTCCGTGTGTGTAGAAAGCACAGTTCTTTTGTTCTGAGCAAGCTCACTGTTCTGGCCCTATAGGAAACACAGGAGAGTAGAAGAGTGCTGTTTTCTCAAAAGCAGAGTGTGTTTCTTGCAAGGCGAGCTAGCGTTTGTTTCCCAGTCCTAAACGGAGTTGAATCCCATGCAGTTTCTCGTCCTACGAGCAAGAGTTGTTTTCTGCTTAGAAGAGTCACTAATTGCGCTCCCATTGCCATACACAGTGCAAATAGCACTCGCGTCTGTTCCCAGCAAGTACAGTGTATTGGACTGAAGAGAAGCTACTGTTCTGGTCAGTTTCCTAAGCAGAGTTGAACTAGATATGCCCCGTGTGTGTAGGAAGCACAGTTCTTTTGTTCTGAGCAAGCTCACTGTTCTGGCCCTATAGGAAACACAGGAGAGTAGAAGAGTGCTGTTTTCTCAAAAGCAGAGTGTGTTTCTTGCAAGGCGAGCTAGCGTTTGTTTCCCAGTCCTAAACGGAGTTGAATCCCATGCAGATTCTGGTCCTACGAGCAAGAGTTGTTTTCTGCTAAGAAGAGTCACTATTGCGCTCCCATTGCCATACACAGTGCAAATAGCACTCGCGTCTGTTCCCAGCAAGTACAGTGTATTGGACTGAAGAGAAGCTACTGTTCTGGTCAGTTTCCTAAGCAGAGTTGAACTAGATATGCCCCGTGTGTGTAGGAAGCACAGTTCTTTTGTTCTGAGCAAGCTCACTGTTCTGGCCCTATAGGAAACACAGGAGAGTAGAAGAGTGCTGTTTTCTCAAAAGCAGAGTGTGTTTCTTGCAAGGCGAGCTAGCGTTTGTTTCCCAGTCCTAAACGGAGTTGAATCCCATGCAGTTTCTGGTCCTACGAGCAAGAGTTGTTTTCTGCTAAGAAGAGTCACTATTGCGCTCCCATTGCCATACACAGTGCAAATAGCACTCGCGTCTGTTCCCAGCAAGTACAGTGTATTGGACTGAAGAGAAGCTACTGTTCTGGTCAGTTTCCTAAGCAGAGTTGAACTAGATATGCCCCGTGTGTGTAGGAAGCACAGTTCTTTTGTTCTGAGCAAGCTCACTGTTCTGGCCCTATAGGAAACACAGGAGAGTAGAAGAGTGCTGTTTTCTCAAAAGCAGAGTGTGTTTCTTGCAAGGCGAGCTAGCGTTTGTTTCCCAGTCCTAAACGGAGTTGAATCCCATGCAGTTTCTGGTCCTACGAGCAAGAGTTGTTTTCTGCTAAGAAGAGTCACTATTGCGCTCCCATTGCCATACACAGTGCAAATAGCACTCGCGTCTGTTCCCAGCAAGTACAGTGTATTGGACTGAAGAGAAGCTACTGTTCTGGTCAGTTTCCTAAGCAGAGTTGAACTAGATATGCCCCGTGTGTGTAGGAAGCACAGTTTTTTTGTTCTGAGCAAGCTCACTGTTCTGGCCCTATAGGAAACACAGGAGAGTGTAGAAGAGTGCTGTTTTCTCAAAAGCAGAGTGTGTTTCTTGCAAGGCGAGCTAGCGTTTGTTTCCCAGTCCTAAACGGAGTTGAATCCCATGCAGTTTCTGGTCCTACGAGCAAGAGTTGTTTTCTGCTAAGAAGAGTCACTATTGCGCTCCCATTGCCATACACAGTGCAAATAGCACTCGCGTCTGTTCCCAGCAAGTACAGTGTATTGGACTGAAGAGAAGCTACTGTTCTGGTCAGTTTCCTAAGCAGAGTTGAACTAGATATGCCCCGTGTGTGTAGGAAGCACAGTTGTTTTGTTCTGAGCAAGTCACTGTTCTGGCCCTATAGGAAACACAGGAGAGTAGAAGAGTGCTGTTTTCTCAAAAGCAGAGTGTGTTTCTTGCAAGGCCAGCTAGCGTTTGTTTCCCAGTCCTAAACGGAGTTGAATCCCATGCAGATTCTGGTCCTACGAGCAAGAGTTGTTTTCTGCTAAGAAGAGTCACTATTGCGCTCCCATTGCCATACACAGTGCAAATAGCACTCGCGTCTGTTCCCAGCAAGTACAGTGTATTGGACTGAAGAGAAGCTACTGTTCTGGTCAGTTTCCTAAGCAGAGTTGAACTAGATATGCCCCGTGTGTGTAGGAAGCACAGTTCTTTGGTTCTGAGCAAGCTCACTGTTCTGGCCCTATAGGAAACACAGGAGAGTAGAAGAGTGCTGTTTTCTCAAAAGCAGAGTGTGTTTCTTGCAAGGCGAGCTAGCGTTTGTTTCCCAGTCCTAAACGGAGTTGAATCCCATGCAGTTTCTGGTCCTACGAGCAAGAGTTGTTTTCTGCTTAGAAGAGTCACTAATTGCGCTCCCATTGCCATACACAGTGCAAATAGCACTCGCGTCTGTTCCCAGCAAGTACAGTGTATTGGACTGAAGAGAAGCTACTGTTCTGGTCAGTTTCCTAAGCAGAGTTGAACTAGATATGCCCCGTGTGTGTAGGAAGCACAGTTGTTTTGTTCTGAGCAAGCTCACTGTTCTGGCCCTATAGGAAACACAGGAGAGTAGAAGAGTGCTGTTTTCTCAAAAGCAGAGTGTGTTTCTTGCAAGGCGAGCTAGCGTTTGTTTCCCAGTCCTAAACGGAGTTGAATCCCATGCAGATTCTGGTCCTACGAGCAAGAGTTGTTTTCTGCTAAGAAGAGTCACTATTGCGCTCCCATTGCCATACACAGTGCAAATAGCACTCGCGTCTGTTCCCAGCAAGTACAGTGTATTGGACTGAAGAGAAGCTACTGTTCTTGTCAGTTTCCTAAGCAGAGTTGAACTAGATATGCCCCGTGTGTGTAGGAAGCACAGTTCTTTTGTTCTGAGCAAGCTCACTGTTCTGGCCCGATAGGAAACACAGGAGAGTAGAAGAGTGCTGTTTTCTCAAAAGCAGAGTGTGTTTCTTGCAAGGCGAGCTAGCGTTTGTTTCCCAGTCCTAAACGGAGTAGAATCCCATGCAGTTTCTGGTCCTAAGAGCAAGAGTTGTTTTCTGCTAAGAAGAGTCACTATTGCGCTCCCATTGCCATACACAGTGCAAATAGCACTCGCGTCTGTTCCCAGCAAGTACAGTGTATTGGACTGAAGAGAAGCTACTGTTCTGGTCAGTTTCTTAAGCAGAGTTGAACTAGATATGCCCCGTGTGTGTAGGAAGCACAGTTCTTTGCTTCTGAGCAAGCTCACTGTTCTGGCCCTATAGGAAACACAGGAGAGTAGAAGAGTGCTGTTTTCTCAAAAGCAGAGTGTGTTTCTTGCAAGGCGAGCTAGCGTTTGTTTCCCAGTCCTAAACGGAGTTGAATCCCATGCAGTTTGTGGTCCTACGAGCAAGAGTTGTTTTCTGCTAAGAAGAGTCACTATTGCGCTCCCATTGCCATACACAGTGCAAATAGCACTCGCGTCTGTTCCCAGCAAGTACAGTGTATTGGACTGAAGAGAAGCTACTGTTCTGGTCAGTTTCCTAAGCAGAGTTGAACTAGATATGCCCCGTGTGTGTAGGAAGCACAGTTGTTTTGTTCTGAGCAAGCTCACTGTTCTGGCCCTATAGGAAACACAGGAGAGTAGAAGAGTGCTGTTTTCTCAAAAGCAGAGTGTGTTTCTTGCAAGGCGAGCTAGCGTTTGTTTCCCAGTCCTAAACGGAGTTGAATCCCATGCAGTTTCTGGTCCTACGAGCAAGAGTTGTTTTCTGCTAAGAAGAGTCACTATTGCGCTCCCATTGCCATACACAGTGCAAATAGCACTCGCGTCTGTTCCCAGCAAGTACAGTGTATTGGACTGAAGAGAAGCTACTGTTCTGGTCAGTTTCCTAAGCAGAGTTGAACTAGATATGCCCCGTGTGTGTAGGAAGCACAGTTCTTTGGTTCTGAGCAAGCTCACTGTTCTGGCCCTATAGGAAACACAGGAGAGTAGAAGAGTGCTGTTTTCTCAAAAGCAGAGTGTGTTTCTTGCAAGGCGAGCTAGCGTTTGTTTCCCAGTCCTAAACGGAGTTGAATCCCATGCAGTTTCTGGTCCTACGAGCAAGAGTTGTTTTCTGCTTAGAAGAGTCACTAATTGCGCTCCCATTGCCATACACAGTGCAAATAGCACTCGCGTCTGTTCCCAGCAAGTACAGTGTATTGGACTGAAGAGAAGCTACTGTTCTGGTCAGTTTCCTAAGCAGAGTTGAACTAGATATGCCCCGTGTGTGTAGGAAGCACAGTTGTTTTGTTCTGAGCAAGCTCACTGTTCTGGCCCTATAGGAAACACAGGAGAGTAGAAGAGTGCTGTTTTCTCAAAAGCAGAGTGTGTTGCTTGCAAGGCGAGCTAGCGTTTGTTTCCCAGTCCTAAACGGAGTTGAATCCCATGCAGATTCTGGTCCTACGAGCAAGAGTTGTTTTCTGCTAAGAAGAGTCACTATTGCGCTCCCATTGCCATACACAGTGCAAATAGCACTCGCGTCTGTTCCCAGCAAGTACAGTGTATTGGACTGAAGAGAAGCTACTGTTCTGGTCAGTTTCCTAAGCAGAGTTGAACTAGATATGCCCCGTGTGTGTAGGAAGCACAGTTGTTTTGTTCTGAGCAAGCTCACTGTTCTGGCCCTATAGGAAACACAGGAGAGTAGAAGAGTGCTGTTTTCTCAAAAGCAGAGTGTGTTTCTTGCAAGGCGAGCTAGCGTTTGTTTCCCAGTCCTAAACGGAGTTGAATCCCATGCAGATTCTGGTCCTACGAGCAAGAGTTGTTTTCTGCTAAGAAGAGTCACTATTGTGCTCCCATTGCCATACACAGTGCAAATAGCACTCGCGTCTGTTCCCAGCAAGTACAGTGTATTGGACTGAAGAGAAGCTACTGTTCTGGTCAGTTTCCTAAGCAGAGTTGAACTAGATATGCCCCGTGTGTGTAGGAAGCACAGTTCTTTTGTTCTGAGCAAGCTCACTGTTCTGGCCCTATAGGAAACACAGGAGAGTAGAAGAGTGCTGTTTTCTCAAAAGCAGAGTGTGTTTCTTGCAAGGCGAGCTAGCGTTTGTTTCCCAGTCCTAAACAGAGTAGAATCCCATGCAGTTTCTGGTCCTACGAGCAAGAGTTGTTTTCTGCTAAGAAGAGTCACTATTGCGCTCCCATTGCCATACACAGTGCAAATAGCACTCACGTCTGTTCCCAGCAAGTACAGTGTATTGGACTGAAGGGAAGCTACTGTTCTGGTCAGTTTCCTAAGCAGAGTTGAACTAGATATGCCCCGTGTGTGTAGGAAGCACAGTTCTTTTGTTCTGAGCAAGCTCACTGTTCTGGCCCTATAGGAAACACAGGAGAGTAGAAGAGTGCTGTTTTCTCAAAAGCAGAGTGTGTTTCTTGCAAGGCGAGCTAGCGTTTGTTTCCCAGTCCTAAACGGAGTAGAATCCCATGCAGTTTGTGGTCCTACGAGCAAGAGTTGTTTTCTGCTAAGAAGAGTCACTATTGCGCTCCCATTGCCATACACAGTGCAAATAGCACTCGCGTCTGTTCCCAGCAAGTACAGTGTATTGGACTGAAGAGAAGCTACTGTTCTGGTCAGTTTCCTAAGCAGAGTTGAACTAGATATGCCCCGTGTGTGTAGGAAGCACAGTTTTTTTGTTCTGAGCAAGCTCACTGTTCTGGCCCTATAGGAAACACAGGAGAGTAGAAGAGTGCTGTTTTCTCAAAAGCAGAGTGTGTTTCTTGCAAGGCGAGCTAGCGTTTGTTTCCCAGTCCTAAACGGAGTTGAATCCCATGCAGTTTGTGGTCCTACGAGCAAGAGTTGTTTTCTGCTAAGAAGAGTCACTATTGCGCTCCCATTGCCATACACAGTGCAAATAGCACTCGCGTCTGTTCCCAGCAAGTACAGTGTATTGGACTGAAGAGAAGCTACTGTTCTGGTCAGTTTCCTAAGCAGAGTTGAACTAGATATGCCCCGTGTGTGTAGGAAGCACAGTTCTTTGCTTCTGAGCAAGCTCACTGTTCTGGCCCTATAGGAAACACAGGAGAGTAGAAGAGTGCTGTTTTCTCAAAAGCAGAGTGTGTTTCTTGCAAGGCGAGCTAGCGTTTGTTTCCCAGTCCTAAACGGAGTTGAATCCCATGCAGTTTGTGGTCCTACGAGCAAGAGTTGTTTTCTGCTAAGAAGAGTCACTATTGCGCTCCCATTGCCATACACAGTGCAAATAGCACTCGCGTCTGTTCCCAGCAAGTACAGTGTATTGGACTGAAGAGAAGCTACTGTTCTGGTCAGTTTCCTAAGCAGAGTTGAACTAGATATGCCCCGTGTGTGTAGGAAGCACAGTTGTTTTGTTCTGAGCAAGCTCACTGTTCTGGCCCTATAGGAAACACAGGAGAGTAGAAGAGTGCTGTTTTCTCAAAAGCAGAGTGTGTTTCTTGCAAGGCGAGCTAGCGTTTGTTTCCCAGTCCTAAACGGAGTTGAATCCCATGCAGTTTCTGGTCCTACGAGCAAGAGTTGTTTTCTGCTAAGAAGAGTCACTATTGCGCTCCCATTGCCATACACAGTGCAAATAGCACTCGCGTCTGTTCCCAGCAAGTACAGTGTATTGGACTGAAGAGAAGCTACTGTTCTGGTCAGTTTCCTAAGCAGAGTTGAACTAGATATGCCCCGTGTGTGTAGGAAGCACAGTTCTTTGGTTCTGAGCAAGCTCACTGTTCTGGCCCTATAGGAAACACAGGAGAGTAGAAGAGTGCTGTTTTCTCAAAAGCAGAGTGTGTTTCTTGCAAGGCGAGCTAGCGTTTGTTTCCCAGTCCTAAACGGAGTTGAATCCCATGCAGTTTCTGGTCCTACGAGCAAGAGTTGTTTTCTGCTTAGAAGAGTCACTAATTGCGCTCCCATTGCCATACACAGTGCAAATAGCACTCGCGTCTGTTCCCAGCAAGTACAGTGTATTGGACTGAAGAGAAGCTACTGTTCTGGTCAGTTTCCTAAGCAGAGTTGAACTAGATATGCCCCGTGTGTGTAGGAAGCACAGTTGTTTTGTTCTGAGCAAGCTCACTGTTCTGGCCCTATAGGAAACACAGGAGAGTAGAAGAGTGCTGTTTTCTCAAAAGCAGAGTGTGTTGCTTGCAAGGCGAGCTAGCGTTTGTTTCCCAGTCCTAAACGGAGTTGAATCCCATGCAGATTCTGGTCCTACGAGCAAGAGTTGTTTTCTGCTAAGAAGAGTCACTATTGCGCTCCCATTGCCATACACAGTGCAAATAGCACTCGCGTCTGTTCCCAGCAAGTACAGTGTATTGGACTGAAGAGAAGCTACTGTTCTGGTCAGTTTCCTAAGCAGAGTTGAACTAGATATGCCCCGTGTGTGTAGGAAGCACAGTTGTTTTGTTCTGAGCAAGCTCACTGTTCTGGCCCTATAGGAAACACAGGAGAGTAGAAGAGTGCTGTTTTCTCAAAAGCAGAGTGTGTTTCTTGCAAGGCGAGCTAGCGTTTGTTTCCCAGTCCTAAACGGAGTTGAATCCCATGCAGATTCTGGTCCTACGAGCAAGAGTTGTTTTCTGCTAAGAAGAGTCACTATTGTGCTCCCATTGCCATACACAGTGCAAATAGCACTCGCGTCTGTTCCCAGCAAGTACAGTGTATTGGACTGAAGAGAAGCTACTGTTCTGGTCAGTTTCCTAAGCAGAGTTGAACTAGATATGCCCCGTGTGTGTAGGAAGCACAGTTCTTTTGTTCTGAGCAAGCTCACTGTTCTGGCCCTATAGGAAACACAGGAGAGTAGAAGAGTGCTGTTTTCTCAAAAGCAGAGTGTGTTTCTTGCAAGGCGAGCTAGCGTTTGTTTCCCAGTCCTAAACAGAGTAGAATCCCATGCAGTTTCTGGTCCTACGAGCAAGAGTTGTTTTCTGCTAAGAAGAGTCACTATTGCGCTCCCATTGCCATACACAGTGCAAATAGCACTCACGTCTGTTCCCAGCAAGTACAGTGTATTGGACTGAAGGGAAGCTACTGTTCTGGTCAGTTTCCTAAGCAGAGTTGAACTAGATATGCCCCGTGTGTGTAGGAAGCACAGTTCTTTTGTTCTGAGCAAGCTCACTGTTCTGGCCCTATAGGAAACACAGGAGAGTAGAAGAGTGCTGTTTTCTCAAAAGCAGAGTGTGTTTCTTGCAAGGCGAGCTAGCGTTTGTTTCCCAGTCCTAAACGGAGTAGAATCCCATGCAGTTTGTGGTCCTACGAGCAAGAGTTGTTTTCTGCTAAGAAGAGTCACTATTGCGCTCCCATTGCCATACACAGTGCAAATAGCACTCGCGTCTGTTCCCAGCAAGTACAGTGTATTGGACTGAAGAGAAGCTACTGTTCTGGTCAGTTTCCTAAGCAGAGTTGAACTAGATATGCCCCGTGTGTGTAGGAAGCACAGTTTTTTTGTTCTGAGCAAGCTCACTGTTCTGGCCCTATAGGAAACACAGGAGAGTAGAAGAGTGCTGTTTTCTCAAAAGCAGAGTGTGTTTCTTGCAAGGCGAGCTAGCGTTTGTTTCCCAGTCCTAAACGGAGTTGAATCCCATGCAGTTTGTGGTCCTACGAGCAAGAGTTGTTTTCTGCTAAGAAGAGTCACTATTGCGCTCCCATTGCCATACACAGTGCAAATAGCACTCGCGTCTGTTCCCAGCAAGTACAGTGTATTGGACTGAAGAGAAGCTACTGTTCTGGTCAGTTTCCTAAGCAGAGTTGAACTAGATATGCCCCGTGTGTGTAGGAAGCACAGTTCTTTTGTTCTGAGCAAGCTCACTGTTCTGGCCCTATAGGAAACACAGGAGAGTAGAAGAGTGCTGTTTTCTCAAAAGCAGAGTGTGTTTCTTGCAAGGCGAGCTAGCGTTTGTTTCCCAGTCCTAAACGGAGTTGAATCCCATGCAGATTCTGGTCCTACGAGCAAGAGTTGTTTTCTGCTAAGAAGAGTCACTATTGCGCTCCCATTGCCATACACAGTGCAAATAGCACTCGCGTCTGTTCCCAGCAAGTACAGTGTATTGGACTGAAGAGAAGCTACTGTTCTGGTCAGTTTCCTAAGCAGAGTTGAACTAGATATGCCCCGTGTGTGTAGGAAGCACAGTTCTTTTGTTCTGAGCAAGCTCACTGTTCTGGCCCTATAGGAAACACAGGAGAGTAGAAGAGTGCTGTTTTCTCAAAAGCAGAGTGTGTTTCTTGCAAGGCGAGCTAGCGTTTGTTTCCCAGTCCTAAACGGAGTTGAATCCCATGCAGTTTCTGGTCCTACGAGCAAGAGTTGTTTTCTGCTAAGAAGAGTCACTATTGCGCTCCCATTGCCATACACAGTGCAAATAGCACTCGCGTCTGTTCCCAGCAAGTACAGTGTATTGGACTGAAGAGAAGCTACTGTTCTGGTCAGTTTCCTAAGCAGAGTTGAACTAGATATGCCCCGTGTGTGTAGGAAGCACAGTTCTTTTGTTCTGAGCAAGCTCACTGTTCTGGCCCTATAGGAAACACAGGAGAGTAGAAGAGTGCTGTTTTCTCAAAAGCAGAGTGTGTTTCTTGCAAGGCGAGCTAGCGTTTGTTTCCCAGTCCTAAATGGAGTTGAATCCCATGCAGTTTGTGGTCCTACGAGCAAGAGTTGTTTTCTGCTAAGAAGAGTCACTATTGCGCTCCCATTGCCATACACAGTGCAAACAGCACTCGCGTCTGTTCCCAGAAAGTACAGTGTATTGGACTGAAGAGAAGCTACTGTTCTGGTCAGTTTCCTAAGCAGAGTTGAACTAGATATGCCCCGTGTGTGTAGGAAGCACAGTTCTTTTGTTCTGAGCAAGCTCACTGTTCTGGCCCTATAAGAAACACAGGAGAGTAGAAGAGTGCTGTTTTCTCAAAAGCAGAGTGTGTTTCTTGCAAGGCGAGCTAGCGTTTGTTTCCCAGTCCTAAACGGAGTTGAATCCCATGCAGTTTCTGGTCCTTCGAGCAAGAGTTGTTTTCTGCTAAGAAGAGTCACTATTGCGCTCCCATTGCCATACACAGTGCAAATAGCACTCGCGTCTGTTCCCAGCAAGTACAGTGTATTGGACTGAAGAGAAGCTACTGTTCTGGTCAGTATCCTAAGCAGAGTTGAACTAGATATGCCCCGTGTGTGTAGGAAGCACAGTTCTTTTGTTCTGAGCAAGCTCACTGTTCTGGCCCTATAGGAAACACAGGAGAGTAGAAGAGTGCTGTTTTCTCAAAAGCAGAGTGTGTTTCTTGCAAGGCGAGCTAGCGTTTGTTTCCCAGTCCTAAACGGAGTTGAATCCCATGCAGTTTCTGGTCCTACGAGCAAGAGTTGTTTTCTGCTAAGAAGAGTCACTATTGCGCTCCCATTGCCATACACAGTGCAAATAGCACTCGCGTCTGTTCCCAGCAAGTACAGTGTATTGGACTGAAGAGAAGCTACTGTTCTGGTCAGTTTCCTAAGCAGAGTTGAACTAGATATGCCCCGTGTGTGTAGGAAGCACAGTTGTTTTGTTCTGAGCAAGCTCACTGTTCTGGCCCTATAGGAAACACAGGAGAGTAGAAGAGTGCTGTTTTCTCAAGAGCAGAGTGTGTTTTTTGCAAGGCGAGCTAGCGTTTGTTTCCCAGTCCTAAACGGAGTTGAATCCCATGCAGATTCTGGTCCTACGAGCAAGAGTTGTTTTCTGCTAAGAAGAGTCACTATTGCGCTCCCATTGCCATACACAGTGCAAATAGCACTCGCGTCTGTTCCCAGCAAGTACAGTGTATTGGACTGAAGAGCAGCTACTGTTCTGGTCAGTTTCCTAAGCAGAGTTGAACTAGATATGCCCCGTGTGTGTAGGAAGCACAGTTTTTTTGTTCTGAGCAAGCTCACTCTTCTGGCCCTATAGGAAACACAGGAGAGTAGAAGAGTGCTGTTTTCTCAAAAGCAGAGTGTGTTTTTTGCAAGGCGAGCTAGCGTTTGTTTCCCAGTCCTAAACGGAGTAGAATCCCATGCAGTTTCTGGTCCTACGAGCAAGAGTTGTTTTCTGCTAAGAAGAGTCACTATTGCGCTCCCATTGCCATACACAGTGCAAGTCCACTCGCGTCTGTTCCCAGCAAGTACAGTGTATTGGACTGAAGAGAAGCTACTGTTCTGGTCAGTTTCCTAAGCAGAGTTGAACTAGATATGCCCCGTGTGTGTAGGAAGCACAGTTCTTTGATTCTGAGCAAGCTAACTGTTCTGGCCCTATAGGAAACACAGGAGAGTAGAAGAGTGCTGTTTTCTCAAAAGCAGAGTGTGTTTCTTGCAAGGCGAGCTAGCGTTTGTTTCCCAGTCCTAAACGGAGTAGAATCCCATGCAGTTTCTGGTCCTACGAGCAAGAGTTGTTTTCTGCTAAGAAGAGTCACTATTGCGCTCCCATTGCCATACACAGTGCAAATAGCACTCGCGTCTTTTCCCAGCAAGTACAGTGTATTGGACTGAAGAGAAGCTACTGTTCTGGTCAGTTTCCTAAGCAGAGTTGAACTAGATATGCCCCGTGTGTGTAGGAAGCACAGTTCTTTGGTTCTGAGCAAGTCACTGTTCTGGCCCTATAGGAAACACAGGAGAGTAGAAGAGTGCTGTTTTCTCAAAAGCAGAGTGTGTTTCTTGCAAGGCGAGCTAGCGTTTGTTTCCCAGTCCTAAACGGAGTAGAATCCCATGCAGTTTCTGGTCCTACGAGCAAGAGTTGTTTTCTGCTAAGAAGAGTCACTATTGCGCTCCCATTGCCATACACAGTGCAAATAGCACTCGCGTCTGTTCCCAGCAAGTACAGTGTATTGGACTGAAGAGAAGCTACTGTTCTGGTCAGTTTCCTAAGCAGAGTTGAACTAGATATGCCCCGTGTGTGTAGGAAGCACAGTTCTTTGGTTCTGAGCAAGTCACTGTTCTGGCCCTATAGGAAACACAGGAGAGTAGAAGAGTGCTGTTTTCTCAAAAGCAGAGTGTGTTTCTTGCAAGGCGAGCTAGCGTTTGTTTCCCAGTCCTAAACGGAGTTGAATCCCATGCAGTTTCTGGTCCTACGAGCAAGAGTTGTTTTCTGCTAAGAAGAGTCACTATTGCACTCCCATTGCCATACACAGTGCAAATAGCACTCGCGTCTGTTCCCAGCAAGTACAGTGTATTGGACTGAAGAGAAGCTACTGTTCTTGTCAGTTTCCTAAGCAGAGTTGAACTAGATATGCCCCGTGTGTGTAGGAAGCACAGTTCTTTTGTTCTGAGCAAGCTCACTGTTCTGGCCCTATAGGAAACACAGGAGAGTAGAAGGGTGCTGTTTTCTCAAAAGCAGAGTGTGTTTCTTGCAAGGCGAGCTAGCGTTTGTTTCCCAGTCCTAAACGGAGTTGAATCCCATGCAGATTCTGGTCCTACGAGCAAGAGTTGTTTTCTGCTAAGAAGAGTCACTATTGTGCTCCCATTGCCATACACAGTGCAAATAGCACTCGCGTCTGTTCCCAGCAAGTACAGTGTATTGGACTGAAGAGAAGCTACTGTTCTGGTCAGTTTCCTAAGCAGAGTTGAACTAGATATGCCCCGTGTGTGTAGGAAGCACAGTTCTTTTGTTCTGAGCAAGCTCACTGTTCTGGCCCTATAGGAAACACAAGAGAGTAGAAGAGTGCTGTTTTCTCAAAAGCAGAGTGTGTTTCTTGCAAGGCGAGCTAGCGTTTGTTTCCCAGTCCTAAACGGAGTTGAATCCCATGCAGTTTCTGGTCCTTCGAGCAAGAGTTGTTTTCTGCTAAGAAGAGTCACTATTGTGCTCCCATTGCCATACACAGTGCAAATAGCACTAGCGTCTGTTCCCAGCAAGTACAGTGTTTTGGACTGAAGAGAAGCTACTGTTCTGGTCAGTTTCCTAAGCAGAGTTGAACTAGATATGCCCCGTGTGTGTAGGAAGCACAGTTCTTTTGTTCTGAGCAAGCTCACTGTTCTGGCCCTATAGGAAACACAGGAGAGTAGAAGAGTGCTGTTTTCTCAAAAGCAGAGTGTGTTTCTTGCAAGGCGAGCTAGCGTTTGTTTCCCAGTCCTAAACGGAGTTGAATCCCATGCAGTTTCTGGTCCTACGAGCAAGAGTTGTTTTCTGCTAAGAAGAGTCACTATTGCGCTCCCATTGCCATACACAGTGCAAATAGCACTCGCGTCTGTTCCCAGCAAGTACAGTGTATTGGACTGAAGAGAAGCTGCTGTTCTTGTCAGTTTCCTAAGCAGAGTTGAACTAGATATGCCCTGTGTGTGTAGGAAGCACAGTTCTTTTGTTCTGAGCAAGCTCACTGTTCTGGCCCTATAGGAAACACAGGAGAGTAGAAGAGTGCTGTTTTCTCAAAAGCAGAGTGTGTTTCTTGCAAGGCGAGCTAGCGTTTGTTTCCCAGTCCTAAACGGAGTTGAATCCCATGCAGTTTGTGGTCCTACGAGCAAGAGTTGTTTTCTGCTTAGAAGAGTCACTATTGCGCTCCCATTGCCATACACAGTGCAAATAGCACTCGCGTCTGTTCCCAGCAAGTACAGTGTATTGGACTGAAGAGAAGCTACTGTTCTGGTCAGTTTCCTAAGCAGAGTTGAACTAGATATGCCCCGTGTGTGTAGGAAGCACAGTTCTTTTGTTCTGAGCCAGCTCACTGTTCTGGCCCTATAGGAAACACAGGAGAGTAGAAGAGTGCTGTTTTCTCAAAACCAGAGTGTGTTTCTTGCAAGGCGAGCTAGCGTTTGTTTCCCAGTCCTAAACGGAGTTGAATCCCATGCAGATTCTGGTCCTACGAGCAAGAGTTGTTTTCTGCTAAGAAGAGTCACTATTGCGCTCCCATTGCCATACACAGTGCAAATAGCACTCGCGTCTGTTCCCAGCAAGTACAGTGTATTGGACTGAAGAGAAGCTACTGTTCTGGTCAGTTTCCTAAGCAGAGTTGAACTAGATATGCCCCGTGTGTGTAGGAAGCACAGTTCGTTTGTTCTGAGCAAGCTCACTGTTCTGGCCCTATAGGAAACACAGGAGAGTAGAAGAGTGCTGTTTTCTCAAAAGCAGAGTGTGTTTCTTGCAAGGCGAGCTAGCGTTTGTTTCCCAGTCCTAAACGGAGTTGAATCCCATGCAGTTTCTGGTCCTACGAGCAAGAGTTGTTTTCTGCTAAGAAGAGTCACTACTGCGCTCCCATTGCCATACACAGTGCAAATAGCACTCGCGTCTGTTCCCAGCAAGTACAGTGTATTGGACTGAAGAGAAGCTACTGTTCTGGTCAGTTTCCTAAGCAGAGTTGAACTAGATATGCCCCATGTGTGTAGGAAGCACAGTTCTTTGGTTCTGAGCAAGCTCACTGTTCTGGCCCTATAGGAAACACAGGAGAGTAGAAGAGTGCTGTTTTCTCAAAAGCAGAGTGTGTTTATGCAAGGCGAGCTAGCGTTTGTTTCCCAGTCCTAAACGGAGTTGAATCCCATGCAGTTTCTGGTCCTACGAGCAAGAGTTGTTTTCTGCTAAGAAGAGTCACTATTGCGCTCCCATTGCCATACACAGTGCAAATAGCACTCGCGTCTGTTCCCAGCAAGTACAGTGTATTGGACTGAAGAGAAGCTACTGTTCTGGTCAGTTTCCTAAGCAGAGTTGAACTAGATATGCCCCGTGTGTGTAGGAAGCACAGTTTTTTTGTTCTGAGCAAGTTCACTGTTCTGGCCCTATAGGAAACACAGGAGAGTAGAAAAGTGCTGTTTTCTCAAAAGCAGAGTGTTTCTTGCAAGGCGAGCTAGCGTTTGTTTCCCAGTCCTAAACGGAGTTGAATCCCATGCAGTTTCTGGTCCTACCAGCAAGAGTTGTTTTCTGCTAAGAAGAGTCACTATTGCGCTCCCATTGCCATACACAGTGCAAATAGCACTCGCGTCTGTTCCCAGCAAGTACAGTGTATTGGACTGAAGAGAAGCTACTGTTCTGGTCAGTTTCCTAAGCAGAGTTGAACTAGATATGCCCCGTGTGTGTAGGAAGCACAGTTCTTTTGTTCTGAGCAAGCTCACTGTTCTGGCCCTATAGGAAACACAAGAGAGTAGAAGAGTGCTGTTTTCTCAAAAGCAGAGTGTGTTTCTTGCAAGGCGAGCTAGCGTTTGTTTCCCAGTCCTAAACGGAGTTGAATCCCATGCAGTTTCTGGTCCTATGAGCAAGAGTTGTTTTCTGCTAAGAAGAGTCACTATTGTGCTCCCATTGCCATACACAGTGCAAATAGCACTCGCGTCTGTTCCCAGCAAGTACAGTGTTTTGGACTGAAGAGAAGCTACTGTTCTGGTCAGTTTCCTAAGCAGAGTTGAACTAGATATGCCCCGTGTGTGTAGGAAACACAGTTCTTTTGTTCTCAGCAAGCTCACTGTTCTGGCCCTATAGGAAACACAGGAGAGTAGAAGAGTGCTGTTTTCTCAAAAGCAGAGTGTGTTTCTTGCAAGGCGAGCTAGCGTTTGTTTCCCAGTCCTAAACGGAGTTGAATCCCATGCAGTTTCTGGTCCTACGAGCAAGAGTTGTTTTCTGCTAAGAAGAGTCACTATTGCACTCCCATTGCCATACACAGTGCAAATAGCACTCGCGTCTGTTCCCAGCAAGTACAGTGTATTGGACTGAAGAGAAGCTGCTGTTCTTGTCAGTTTCCTAAGCAGAGTTGAACTAGATATGCCCCGTGTGTGTAGGAAGCACAGTTCTTTTGTTCTGAGCAAGCTCACTGTTCTGGCCCTATAGGAAACACAGGAGAGTAGAAGAGTGCTGTTTTCTCAAAAGCAGAGTGTGTTTCTTGCAAGGCGAGCTAGCGTTTGTTTCCCAGTCCTAAACGGAGTTGAATCCCATGCAGTTTGTGGTCCTACGAGCAAGAGTTGTTTTCTGCTTAGAAGAGTCACTATTGCGCTCCCATTGCCATACACAGTGCAAATAGCACTCGCGTCTGTTCCCAGCAAGTACAGTGTATTGGACTGAAGAGAAGCTACTGTTCTGGTCAGTTTCCTAAGCAGAGTTGAACTAGATATGCCCCGTGTGTGTAGGAAGCACAGTTCTTTTGTTCTGAGCAAGCTCACTGTTCTGGCCCTATAGGAAACACAGGAGAGTAGAAGAGTGCTGTTTTCTCAAAACCAGAGTGTGTTTCTTGCAAGGCGAGCTAGCGTTTGTTTCCCAGTCCTAAACGGAGTTGAATCCCATGCAGATTCTGGTCCTACGAGCAAGAGTTGTTTTCTGCTAAGAAGAGTCACTATTGCGCTCCCATTGCCATACACAGTGCAAATAGCACTCGCGTCTGTTCCCAGCAAGTACAGTGTATTGGACTGAAGAGAAGCTACTGTTCTGGTCAGTTTCCTAAGCAGAGTTGAACTAGATATGCCCCGTGTGTGTAGGAAGCACAGTTCGTTTGTTCTGAGCAAGCTCACTGTTCTGGCCCTATAGGAAACACAGGAGAGTAGAAGAGTGCTGTTTTCTCAAAAGCAGAGTGTGTTTCTTGCAAGGCGAGCTAGCGTTTGTTTCCCAGTCCTAAACGGAGTTGAATCCCATGCAGTTTCTGGTCCTACGAGCAAGAGTTGTTTTCTGCTAAGAAGAGTCACTATTGTGCTCCCATTGCCATACACAGTGCAAATAGCACTCGCGTCTGTTCCCAGCAAGTACAGTGTATTGGACTGAAGAGAAGCTACTGTTCTGGTCAGTTTCCTAAGCAGAGTTGAACTAGATATGCCCCGTGTGTGTAGGAAGCACAGTTCTTTGGTTCTGAGCAAGCTCACTGTTCTGGCCCTATAGGAAACACAGGAGAGTAGAAGAGTGCTGTTTTCTCAAAAGCAGAGTGTGTTTATGCAAGGCGAGCTAGCGTTTGTTTCCCAGTCCTAAACGGAGTTGAATCCCATGCAGTTTCTGGTCCTACGAGCAAGAGTTGTTTTCTGCTAAGAAGAGTCACTATTGCGCTCCCATTGCCATACACAGTGCAAATAGCACTCGCGTCTGTTCCCAGCAAGTACAGTGTATTGGAATGAAGAGAAGCTACTGTTCTGGTCAGTTTCCTAAGCAGAGTTGAACTAGATATGCCCCATGTGTGTAGGAAGCACAGTTCTTTTGTTCTGAGCAAGCTCACTGTTCTCTCCCTATAGGAAACACAGGAGAGTAGAAGAGTGCTGTTTTCTCAAAAGCAGAGTGTGTTTCTTGCAAGGCGAGCTAGCGTTTGTTTCCCAGTCCTAAACGGAGTTGAATCCCATGCAGATTCTGGTCCTACGAGCAAGAGTTGTTTTCTGCTAAGAAGAGTCACTATTGCGCTCCCATTGCCATACACAGTGCAAATAGCACTCGCGTCTGTTCCCAGCAAGTACAGTGTATTGGACTGAAGAGAAGCTACTGTTCTGGTCAGTTTCCTAAGCAGAGTTGAACTAGATATGCCCCGTGTGTGTAGGAAGCACAGTTTTTTTGTTCTGAGCAAGTTCACTGTTCTGGCCCTATAGGAAACACAGGAGAGTAGAAGAGTGCTGTTTTCTCAAAAGCAGAGTGTTTCTTGCAAGGCGAGCTAGCGTTTGTTTCCCAGTCCTAAACGGAGTTGAATCCCATGCAGTTTCTGGTCCTACCAGCAAGAGTTGTTTTCTGCTAAGAAGAGTCACTATTGCGCTCCCATTGCCATACACAGTGCAAATAGCACTCGCGTCTGTTCCCAGCAAGTACAGTGTATTGGACTGAAGAGAAGCTACTGTTCTGGTCAGTTTCCTAAGCAGAGTTGAACTAGATATGGCCCGTGTGTGTAGGAAGCACAGTTCTTTTGTTCTGAGCAAGCTCACTGTTCTGGCCCTATAGGAAACACAGGAGAGTAGAAGAGTGCTGTTTTCTCAAAAGCAGAGTGTGTTTCTTGCAAGGCGAGCTAGCGTTTGTTTCCCAGTCCTAAACGGAGTTGAATCCCATGCAGATTCTGGTCCTACGAGCAAGAGTTGTTTTCTGCTAAGAAGAGTCACTATTGCGCTCCCATTGCCATACACAGTGCAAATAGCACTCGCGTCTGTTCCCAGCAAGTACAGTGTATTGGACTGAAGAGAAGCTACTGTTCTGGTCAGTTTCCTAAGCAGAGTTGAACTAGATATGCCCCGTGTGTGTAGGAAGCACAGTTCTTTTGTTCTGAGCAAGCTCACTGTTCTGGCCCTATAGGAAACACAGGAGAGTAGAAGAGTGCTGTTTTCTCAAAAGCAGAGTGTGTTTCTTGCAAGGCGAGCTAGCGTTTGTTTCCCAGTCCTAAACGGAGTAGAATCCCATGCAGTTTCTGGTCCTACGAGCAAGAGTTGTTTTCTGCTAAGAAGAGTCACTATTGCGCTCCCATTGCCATACACAGTGCAAATAGCACTCGCGTCTGTTCCCAGCAAGTACAGTGTATTGGACTGAAGAGAAGCTACTGTTCTGGTCAGTTTCCTAAGCAGAGTTGAACTAGATATGCCCCGTGTGTGTAGGAAGCACAGTTCTTTTGTTCTGAGCAAGCTCACTGTTCTGGCCCTATAGGAAACACAGGAGAGTAGAAGAGTGCTGTTTTCTCAAAAGCAGAGTGTGTTTTTTGCAAGGCGAGCTAGCGTTTGTTTCCCAGTCCTAAACGGAGTAGAATCCCATGCAGTTTCTGGTCCTACGAGCAAGAGTTGTTTTCTGCTAAGAAGAGTCACTATTGCGCTTCCATTGCCATACACAGTGCAAATAGCACTCGCGTCTGTTCCCAGCAAGTACAGTGTATTGGACTGAAGAGAAGCTACTGCTCTGGTCAGTTTCCTAAGCAGAGTTGAACTAGATATGCCCCGTGTGTGTAGGAAGCACAGTTCTTTTGTTCTGAGCAAGCTCACTGTTCTGGCCCTATAGGAAACACAGGAGAGTAGAAGAGTGCTGTTTTCTCAAAAGCAGAGTGTGTTTCTTGCAAGGCGAGCTAGCGTTTGTTTCCCAGTCCTAAACGGAGTTGAATCCCATGCAGTTTCTGGTCCTACGAGCAAGAGTTGTTTTCTGCTAAGAAGAGTCACTATTGCGCTCCCATTGCCATACACAGTGCAAATAGCACTCGCGTCTGTTCCCAGCAAGTACAGTGTATTGGACTGAAGAGAAGCTACTGTTCTGGTCAGTTTCCTAAGCAGAGTTGAACTAGATATGCCCCGTGTGTGTAGGAAGCACAGTTGTTTTGTTCTGAGCAAGCTCACTGTTCTGGCCCTATAGGAAACACAGGAGAGTAGAAGAGTGCTGTTTTCTCAAAAGCAGAGTGTGTTTTTTGCAAGGCGAGCTAGCGTTTGTTTCCCAGTCCTAAACGGAGTTGAATCCCATGCAGATTCTTGTCCTACGAGCAAGAGTTGTTTTCTGCTAAGAAGAGTCACTATTGCGCTCCCATTGCCATACACAGTGCAAATAGCACTCGCGTCTGTTCCCAGCAAGTACAGTGTATTGGACTGAAGAGCAGCTACTGTTCTGGTCAGTTTCCTAAGCAGAGTTGAACTAGATATGCCCCGTGTGTGTAGGAAGCACAGTTCTTTTGTTCTGAGCAAGCTCACTGTTCTGGCCCTATAGGAAACACAGGAGAGTAGAAGAGTGCTGTTTTCTCAAAAGCAGAGTGTTTCTTGCAAGGCGAGCTAGCGTTTGTTTCCCAGTCCTAAACGGAGGTGAATCCCATGCAGTTTCTGGTCCTACGAGCAAGAGTTGTTTTCTGCTAAGAAGAGTCACTATTGAGCTCCCATTGCCATACACAGTGCAAATAGCAATCGCGTCTGTTTCCAGCAAGTACAGTGTATTGGACTGAAGAGAAGCTACTGTTCTGGTCAGTTTCCTAAGCAGAGTTGAACTAGATATGCCCCGTGTGTGTAGGAAGCACAGTTCTTTTGTTCTGAGCAAGCTCACTGTTCTGGCCCTATAGGAAACACAGGAGAGTAGAAGAGTGCTGTTTTCTCAAAAGCAGAGTGTGTTTCTTGCAAGGCAAGCTAGCGTTTGTTTCCCAGTCCTAAACGGAGTTGAATCCCATGCAGTTTCTGGTCCTACCAGCAAGAGTTGTTTTCTGCTAAGAAGAGTCACTATTGCGCTCCCATTGCCATACACAGTGCAAATAGCACTCGCGTCTGTTCCCAGCAAGTACAGTGTATTGGACTGAAGAGAAGCTACTGTTCTGGTCAGTTTCCTAAGCAGAGTTGAACTAGATATGGCCCGTGTGTGTAGGAAGCACAGTTCTTTTGTTCTGAGCAAGCTCACTGTTCTGGCCCTATAGGAAACACAGGAGAGTAGAAGAGTGCTGTTTTCTCAAAAGCAGAGTGTGTTTCTTGCAAGGCGAGCTAGCGTTTGTTTCCCAGTCCTAAACGGAGTTGAATCCCATGCAGATTCTGGTCCTACGAGCAAGAGTTGTTTTCTGCTAAGAAGAGTCACTATTGCGCTCCCATTGCCATACACAGTGCAAATAGCACTCGCGTCTGTTCCCAGCAAGTACAGTGTATTGGACTGAAGAGAAGCTACTGTTCTGGTCAGTTTCCTAAGCAGAGTTGAACTAGATATGCCCAGTGTGTGTAGGAAGCACAGTTCTTTGGTTCTGAGCAAGCTCACTGTTCTGGACCTATAAGAAACACAGGAGAGTAGAAGAGTGCTGTTTTCTCAAAAGCAGAGTGTGTTTCTTGCAAGGCGAGCTAGCGTTTGTTTCCCAGTCCTAAACGGAGTAGAATCCCATGCAGTTTCTGGTCCTACGAGCAAGAGTTGTTTTCTGCTAAGAAGAGTCACTATTGCGCTCCCATTGCCATACACAGTGCAAATAGCACTCGCGTCTGTTCCCAGCAAGTACAGTGTATTGGACTGAAGAGAAGCTACTGTTCTGGTCAGTTTCCTAAGCAGAGTTGAACTAGATATGCCCCGTGTGTGTAGGAAGCACAGTTCTTTTGTTCTGAGCAAGCTCACTGTTCTGGCCCTATAGGAAACACAGGAGAGTAGAAGAGTGCTGTTTTCTCAAAAGCAGAGTGTGTTTCTTGCAAGGCGAGCTAGCGTTTGTTTCCCAGTCCTAAACGGAGTTGAATCCCATGCAGTTTCTGGTCCTACGAGCAAGAGTTGTTTTCTGCTAAGAAGAGTCACTATTGCGCTCCCATTGCCATACACAGTGCAAATAGCACTCGCGTCTGTTCCCAGCAAGTACAGTGTATTGGACTGAAGAGAAGCTACTGTTCTGGTCAGTTTCCTAAGCAGAGTTGAACTAGATATGCCCCGTGTGTGTAGGAAGCACAGTTCTTTTGTTCTGAGCAAGCTCACTGTTCTGGCCCTATAGGAAACACAGGAGAGTAGAAGAGTGCTGTTTTCTCAAAAGCAGAGTGTGTTTCTTGCAAGGCGAGCTAGCATTTGTTTCCCAGTCCTAAACGGAGTTGAATCCCATGCAGTTTCTGGTCCTACGAGCAAGAGTTGTTTTCTGCTAAGAAGAGACACTATTGCGCTCCCATTGCCATACACAGTGCAAATAGCACTCGCGTCTGTTCCCAGCAAGTACAGTGTATTGGACTGAAGAGAAGCTACTGTTCTGGTCAGTTTCCTAAGCAGAGTTGAACTAGATATGCCCCGTGTGTGTAGGAAGCACAGTTGTTTTGTTCTGAGCAAGCTCACTGTTCTGGCCCTATAGGAAACACAGGAGAGTAGAAGAGTGCTGTTTTCTCAAAAGCAGAGTGTGTTTTTTGCAAGGCGAGCTAGCGTTTGTTTCCCAGTCCTAAACGGAGTTGAATCCCATGCAGATTCTTGTCCTACGAGCAAGAGTTGTTTTCTGCTAAGAAGAGTCACTATTGCGCTCCCATTGCCATACACAGTGCAAATAGCACTCGCGTCTGTTCCCAGCAAGTACAGTGTATTGGACTGAAGAGAAGCTACTGTTCTGGTCAGTTTCCTAAGCAGAGTTGAACTAGATATGCCCCGTGTGTGTAGGAAGCACAGTTCTTTTGTTCTGAGCAAGCTCACTGTTCTGGCCCTATAGGAAACACAGGAGAGTAGAAGAGTGCTGTTTTCTCAAAAGCAGAGTGCTTCTTGCAAGGCGAGCTAGCGTTTGTTTCCCAGTCCTAAACGGAGTTGAATCCCATGCAGTTTGTGGTCCTACGAGCAAGAGTTGTTTTCTGCTAAGAAGAGTCACTATTGCGCTCCCATTGCCATACACAGTGCAAATAGCACTCGCGTCTGTTCCCAGCAAGTACAGTGTATTGGACTGAAGAGAAGCTACTGTTCTGGTCAGTTTCCTAAGCAGAGTTGAACTAGATATGCCCCGTGTGTGTAGGAAGCCCAGTTCTTTTGTTCTGAGCAAGCTCACTGTTCTGGCCCTATAGGAAACACAGGAGAGTAGAAGAGTGCTGTTTTCTCAAAAGCAGAGTGTGTTTCTTGCAAGGCGAGCTAGCGTTTGTTTCCCAGTCCTAAACGGAGTTGAATCCCATGCAGTTTGTGGTCCTACGAGCAAGAGTTGTTTTCTGCTAAGAAGAGTCACTATTGCGCTCCCATTGCCATACACAGTGCAAATAGCACTCGCGTCTGTTCCCAGCAAGTACAGTGTATTGGACTGAAGAGAAGCTACTGTTCTTGTCAGTTTCCTAAGCAGAGTTGAACTAGATATGCCCCGTGTGTGTAGGAAGCACAGTTCTTTTGTTCTGAGCAAGCTCACTGTTCTGGCCCTATAGGAAACACAGGAGAGTAGAAGAGTGCTGTTTTCTCAAAAGCAGAGTGTGTTTCTTGCAAGGCGAGCTAGCGTTTGTTTCCCAGTCCTAAACGGAGTAGAATCCCATGCAGTTTCTGGTCCTACGAGCAAGAGTTGTTTTCTGCTAAGAAGAGTCACTATTGCGCTCCCATTGCCATAGACAGTGCAAACAGCACTCGCGTCTGTTCCCAGCAAGTACAGTGTATTGGACTGAAGAGAAGCTACTGTTCTGGTCAGTTTCCTAAGCAGAGTTGAACTAGATATGCCCCGTGTGTGTAGGAAGCACAGTTCTTTTGTTCTGAGCAAGCTCACTGTTCTGGCCCTATAGGAAACACAGGAGAGTAGAAGAGTGCTGTTTTCTCAAAAGCAGAGTGTGTTTCTTGCAAGGCGAGCTAGCGTTTGTTTCCCAGTCCTAAACGGAGTTGAATCCCATGCAGTTTCTGGTCCTACGAGCAAGAGTTGTTTTCTGCTAAGAAGAGTCACTATTGCGCTCCCATTGCCATACACAGTGCAAATAGCACTCGCGTCTGTTCCCAGCAAGTACAGTGTATTGGACTGAAGAGAAGCTACTGTTCTGGTCAGTTTCCTAAGCAGAGTTGAACTAGATATGCCCCGTGTGTATAGGAAGCACAGTTCTTTTGTTCTGAGCAAGCTCACTGTTCTGGCCCTATAGGAAACACAGGAGAGTAGAAGAGTGCTGTTTTCTCAAAAGCAGAGTGTGTTTCTTGCAAGGCGAGCTAGCGTTTGTTTCCCAGTCCTAAACGGAGTTGAATCCCATGCAGTTTCTGGTCCTACGAGCAAGAGTTGTTTTCTGCTAAGAAGAGTCACTATTGCGCTCCCATTGCCATACACAGTGCAAATAGCACTCGCGTCTGTTCCCAGCAAGTACAGTGTATTGGACTGAAGAGAAGCTACTGTTCTGGTCAGTTTCCTAAGCAGAGTTGAACTAGATATGCCCCGTGTGTGTAGGAAGCACAGTTCTTTTGTTCTGAGCAAGCTCACTGTTCTGGCCCTATAGGAAACACAGGAGAGTAGAAGAGTGCTGTTTTCTCAAAAGCAGAGTGTGTTTCTTGCAAGGCGAGCTAGCGTTTGTTTCCCAGTCCTAAACGGAGTTGAATCCCATGCAGTTTCTGGTCCTACGAGCAAGAGTTGTTTTCTGCTAAGAAGAGTCACTATTGCGCTCCCATTGCCATACACAGTGCAAATAGCACTCGCGTCTGTTCCCAGCAAGTACAGTGTATTGGACTGAAGAGAAGCTACTGTTCTGGTCATTTTCCTAAGCAGAGTTGAACTAGATATGCCCCGTGTGTGTAGGAAGCACAGTTCTTTTGTTCTGAGCAAGCTCACTGTTCTGGCCCTATAGGAAACACAGGAGAGTAGAAGAGTGCTGTTTTCTCAAAAGCAGAGTGTGTTTCTTGCAAGGCGAGCTAGCGTTTGTTTTCCAGTCCTAAACGGAGTTGAATCCCATGCAGTTTGTGGTCCTACGAGCAAGAGTTGTTTTCTGCTAAGAAGAGTCACTATTGCGCACCCATTGCCATACACAGTGCAAACAGCACTCGCGTCTGTTCCCAGCAAGTACAGTGTATTGGACTGAAGAGAAGCTACTGTTCTTGTCAGTTTCCTAAGCAGAGTTGAACTAGATAGGCCCCGTGTGTGTAGGAAGCACAGTTCTTTTGTTCTGAGCAAGCTCACTGTTCTGGCCCTATAGGAAACACAGGAGAGTAGAAGAGTGCTGTTTTCTCAAAAGCAGAGTGTGTTTCTTGCAAGGCGAGCTAGCGTTTGTTTCCCAGTCCTAAACGGAGTTGAATCCCATGCAGTTTGTGGTCCTACGAGCAAGAGTTGTTTTCTGCTAGGAAGAGTCACTATTGCGCTCCCATTGCCATACACAGTGCAAATAGCACTCGCGTCTGTTCCCAGCAAGTACAGTGTATTGGACTGAAGAGAAGCTACTGTTCTGGTCAGTTTCCTAAGCAGAGTTGAACTAGATATGCCCCGTGTGTGTAGGAAGCACAGTTCTTTTGTTCTGAGCAAGCTCACTGTTCTGGTCCTATAGGAAACACAGGAGAGTAGAAGAGTGCTGTTTTCTCAAAAGCAGAGTGTGTTTCCTGCAAGGCGAGCTAGCGTTTGTTTCCCAGTCCTAAACAGAGTAGAATCCCATGCAGTTTCTGGTCCTACCAGCAAGAGTTGTTTTCTGCTAAGAAGAGTCACTATTGCGCTCCCTTTGCCATACACAGTGCAAATAGCACTCGCGTCTGTTCCCAGCAAGTACAGTGTATTGGACTGAAGAGAAGCTACTGTTCTGGTCAGTTTCCTAAGCAGAGTTGAACTAGATATGCCCCGTGTGTGTAGGAAGCACAGTTTTTTTGTTCTGAGCAAGCTCACTGTTCTGGCCCTATAGGAAACACAGGAGAGTAGAAGAGTGCTGTTTTCTCAAAAGCAGAGTGTGTTTCTTGCAAGGCGAGCTAGCGTTTGTTTCCCAGTCCTAAACGGAGTTGAATCCCATGCAGTTTGTGGTCCTACGAGCAAGAGTTGTTTTCTGCTAAGAAGAGTCACTATTGCGCTCCCATTGCCATACACAGTGCAAATAGCACTCGCGTCTGTTCCCAGCAAGTACAGTGTATTGGACTGAAGAGAAGCTACTGTTCTGGTCAGTTTCCTAAGCAGAGTTGAACTAGATATGCCCCGTGTGTGTAGGAAGCACAGTTCTTTTGTTCTGAGCAAGCTCACTGTTCTGGCCCTATAGGAAACACAGGAGAGTAGAAGAGTGCTGTTTTCTCAAAAGCAGAGTGTGTTTCTTGCAAGGCGAGCTAGCGTTTGTTTCCCAGTCCTAAACGGAGTTGAATCCCATGCAGTTTGTGGTCCTACGAGCAAGAGTTGTTTTCTGCTAAGAAGAGTCACTATTGCGCTCCCATTGCCATACACAGTGCAAATAGCACTCGCGTCTGTTCCCAGCAAGTACAGTGTATTGGACTGAAGAGAAGCTACTGTTCTGGTCAGTTTCCTAAGCAGAGTTGAACTAGATATGCCCCGTGTGTGTAGGAAGCACAGTTGTTTTGTTCTGAGCAAGCTCACTGTTCTGGCCCTATAGGAAACACAGGAGAGTAGAAGAGTGCTGTTTTCTCAAAAGCAGAGTGTGTTTCTTGCAAGGCGAGCTAGCGTTTGTTTCCCAGTCCTAAACGGAGTAGAATCCCATGCAGTTTCTGGTCCTACGAGCAAGAGTTGTTTTCTGCTAAGAAGAGTCACTATTGCGCTCCCATTGCCATACACAGTGCAAACAGCACTCGCGTCTGTTCCCAGCAAGTACAGTGTATTGGACTGAAGAGAAGCTACTGTTCTGGTCAGTTTCCTAAGCAGAGTTGAACTAGATATGCCCCGTGTGTGTAGGAAGCACAGTTCTTTTGTTCTGAGCAAGCTCACTGTTCTGGCCCTATAGGAAACACAGGAGAGTAGAAGAGTGCTGTTTTCTCAAAAGCAGAGTGTGTTTCTTGCAAGGCGAGCTAGCGTTTGTTTCCCAGTCCTAAACGGAGTTGAATCCCATGCAGTTTCTGGTCCTACGAGCAAGAGTTGTTTTCTGCTAAGAAGAGTCACTATTGCGCTCCCATTGCCATACACAGTGCAAATAGCACTCGCGTCTGTTCCCAGCAAGTACAGTGTATTGGACTGAAGAGAAGCTACTGTTCTTGTCAGTTTCCTAAGCAGAGTTGAACTAGATATGCCCCGTGTGTGTAGGAAGCACAGTTCTTTTGTTCTGAGCAAGCTCACTGTTCTGGCCCTATAGGAAACACAGGAGAGTAGAAGAGTGCTGTTTTCTCAAAAGCAGAGTGTGTTTCTTGCAAGGCGAGCTAGCGTTTGTTTCCCAGTCCTAAACTGAGGTGAATCCCATGCAGTTTGTGGACCTACGAGCAAGAGTTGTTTTCTGCTAAGAAGAGTCACTATTGTGCTCCCATTGCCATACACAGTGCAAACAGCACTCGCGTCTGTTCCCAGCAAGTACAGTGTATTGGACTGAAGAGAAGCTACTGTTCTGGTCAGTTTCCTAAGCAGAGTTGAACTAGATATGCCCCGTGTGTGTAGGAAGCACAGTTCTTTTGTTCTGAGCAAGCTCACTGTTCTGGCCCTATAGGAAACACAGGAGAGTAGAAGAGTGCTGTTTTCTCAAAAGCAGAGTGTGTTTCTTGCAAGGCGAGCTAGCGTTTGTTTCCCAGTCCTAAACGGAGTTGAATCCCATGCAGTTTCTGGTCCTACCAGCAAGAGTTGTTTTCTGCTAAGAAGAGTCACTATTGCGCTCCCATTGCCATACACAGTGCAAATAGCACTCGCGTCTGTTCCCAGCAAGTACAGTGTATTGGACTGAAGAGAAGCTACTGTTCTGGTCAGTTTCCTAAGCAGAGTTGAACTAGATATGCCCCGTGTGTGTAGGAAGCACAGTTTTTTTGTTCTGAGCAAGCTCACTGTTCTGGCCCTATAGGAAACACAGGAGAGTAGAAGAGTGCTGTTTTCTCAAAAGCAGAGTGTGTTTCTTGCAAGGCGAGCTAGCGTTTGTTTCCCAGTCCTAAACGGAGTAGAATCCCATGCAGATTCTGGTCCTACGAGCAAGAGTTGTTTTCTGCTAAGAAGAGTCACTATTGCGCTCCCATTGCCATACACAGTGCAAATAGCACTCGCGTCTGTTCCCAGCATGTACAGTGTATTGGACTGAAGAGAAGCTACTGTTCTGGTCAGTTTCCTAAGCAGAGTTGAACTAGATATGCCCCGTGTGTGTAGGAAGCACAGTTTTTTTGTTCTGAGCAAGCTCACTGTTCTGGCCCTATAGGAAACACAGGAGAGTAGAAGAGTGCTGTTTTCTCAAAAGCAGAGTGTGTTTCTTGCAAGGCGAGCTAGCGTTTGTTTCCCAGTCCTAAACGGAGTTGAATCCCATGCAGTTTGTGGTCCTACGAGCAAGAGTTGTTTTCTGCTAAGAAGAGTCACTATTGCGCTCCCATTGCCATACACAGTGCAAATAGCACTCGCGTCTGTTCCCAGCAAGTACAGTGTATTGGACTGTAGAGAAGCTACTGTTCTTGTCAGTTTCCTAAGCAGAGTTGAACTAGATATGCCCCGTGTGTGTAGGAAGCACAGTTCTTTTGTTCTGAGCAAGCTCACTGTTCTGGCCCTATAGGAAACACAGGAGAGTAGAAGAGTGCTGTTTTCTCAAAAGCAGAGTGTGTTATTTGCAAGGCGAGCTAGTGTTTGTTTCCCAGTCCTAAACGGAGTTGAATCCCATGCAGTTTCTGGTCCTACGAGCAAGAGTTGTTTTCTGCTAAGAAGAGTCACTATTGCGCTCCCATTGCCATACACAGTGCAAACAGCACTCGCGTCTGTTCCCAGCAAGTACAGTGTATTGGACTGAAGAGAAGCTACTGTTCTGGTCAGTTTCCTAAGCAGAGTTGAACTAGATATGCCCCGTGTGTGTAGGAAGCACAGTTCTTTTGTTCTGAGCAAGCTCACTGTTCTGGCCCTATAGGAAACACAGGAGAGTAGAAGAGTGCTGTTTTCTCAAAAGCAGAGTGTGTTTCTTGCAAGGCGAGCTAGCGTTTGTTTCCCAGTCCTAAACGGAGTTGAATCCCATGCAGTTTGTGGTCCTACGAGCAAGAGTTGTTTTCTGCTAAGAAGAGTCACTATTGCGCTCCCATTGCCATACACAGTGCAAATAGCACTCGCGTCTGTTCCCAGCAAGTACAGTGTATTGGACTGAAGAGAAGCTACTGTTCTGGTCAGTTTCCTAAGCAGAGTTGAACTAGATATGCCCCGTGTGTGTAGGAAGCACAGTTCTTTTGTTCTGAGCAAGCTCACTGTTCTGGTCCTATAGGAAACACAGGAGAGTAGAAGAGTGCTGTTTTCTCAAAAGCAGAGTGTGTTTCCTGCAAGGCGAGCTAGCGTTTGTTTCCCAGTCCTAAACGGAGTTGAATCCCATGCAGTTTCTGGTCCTACCAGCAAGAGTTGTTTTCTGCTAAGAAGAGTCACTATTGCGCTCCCTTTGCCATACACAGTGCAAATAGCACTCGCGTCTGTTCCCAGCAAGTACAGTGTATTGGACTGAAGAGAAGCTACTGTTCTGGTCAGTTTCCTAAGCAGAGTTGAACTAGATATGCCCCGTGTGTGTAGGAAGCACAGTTTTTTTGTTCTGAGCAAGCTCACTGTTCTGGCCCTATAGGAAACACAGGAGAGTAGAAGAGTGCTGTTTTCTCAAAAGCAGAGTGTGTTTCTTGCAAGGCGAGCTAGCGTTTGTTTCCCAGTCCTAAACGGAGTTGAATCCCATGCAGTTTGTGGTCCTACGAGCAAGAGTTGTTTTCTGCTAAGAAGAGTCACTATTGCGCTCCCATTGCCATACACAGTGCAAATAGCACTCGCGTCTGTTCCCAGCAAGTACAGTGTATTGGACTGAAGAGAAGCTACTGTTCTGGTCAGTTTCCTAAGCAGAGTTGAACTAGATATGCCCCGTGTGTGTAGGAAGCACAGTTCTTTTGTTCTGAGCAAGCTCACTGTTCTGGCCCTATAGGAAACACAGGAGAGTAGAAGAGTGCTGTTTTCTCAAAAGCAGAGTGTGTTTCTTGCAAGGCGAGCTAGCGTTTGTTTCCCAGTCCTAAACGGAGTTGAATCCCATGCAGTTTGTGGTCCTACGAGCAAGAGTTGTTTTCTGCTAAGAAGAGTCACTATTGCGCTCCCATTACCATACACAGTGCAAATAGCACTCGCGTCTGTTCCCAGCAAGTACAGTGTATTGGACTGAAGAGAAGCTACTGTTCTGGTCAGTTTCCTAAGCAGAGTTGAACTAGATATGCCCCGTGTGTGTAGGAAGCACAGTTGTTTTGTTCTGAGCAAGCTCACTGTTCTGGCCCTATAGGAAACACAGGAGAGTAGAAGAGTGCTGTTTTCTCAAAAGCAGAGTGTGTTTCTTGCAAGGCGAGCTAGCGTTTGTTTCCCAGTCCTAAACGGAGTAGAATCCCATGCAGTTTCTGGTCCTACGAGCAAGAGTTGTTTTCTGCTAAGAAGAGTCACTATTGCGCTCCCATTGCCATACACAGTGCAAACAGCACTCGCGTCTGTTCCCAGCAAGTACAGTGTATTGGACTGAAGAGAAGCTACTGTTCTGGTCAGTTTCCTAAGCAGAGTTGAACTAGATATGCCCCGTGTGTGTAGGAAGCACAGTTCTTTTGTTCTGAGCAAGCTCACTGTTCTGGCCCTATAGGAAACACAGGAGAGTAGAAGAGTGCTGTTTTCTCAAAAGCAGAGTGTGTTTCTTGCAAGGCGAGCTAGCGTTTGTTTCCCAGTCCTAAACGGAGTTGAATCCCATGCAGTTTCTGGTCCTACGAGCAAGAGTTGTTTTCTGCTAAGAAGAGTCACTATTGCGCTCCCATTGCCATACACAGTGCAAATAGCACTCGCGTCTGTTCCCAGCAAGTACAGTGTATTGGACTGAAGAGAAGCTACTGTTCTGGTCAGTTTCCTAAGCAGAGTTGAACTAGATATGCCCCGTGTGTGTAGGAAGCACAGTTCTTTTGTTCTGAGCAAGCTCACTGTTCTGGCCCTATAGGAAACACAGGAGAGTAGAAGAGTGCTGTTTTCTCAAAAGCAGAGTGTGTTTCTTGCAAGGCGAGCTAGCGTTTGTTTCCCAGTCCTAAACTGAGTTGAATCCCATGCAGTTTGTGGACCTACGAGCAAGAGTTGTTTTCTGCTAAGAAGAGTCACTATTGCGCTCCCATTGCCATACACAGTGCAAACAGCACTGGCGTCTGTTCCCAGCAAGTACAGTGTATTGGACTGAAGAGAAGCTACTGTTCTGGTCAGTTTCCTAAGCAGAGTTGAACTAGATATGCCCCGTGTGTGTAGGAAGCACAGTTCTTTTGTTCTGAGCAAGCTCACTGTTCTGGCCCTATAGGAAACACAGGAGAGTAGAAGAGTGCTGTTTTCTCAAAAGCAGAGTGTGTTTCTTGCAAGGCGAGCTAGCGTTTGTTTCCCAGTCCTAAACGGAGTAGAATCCCATGCAGTTTCTGGTCCTACGAGCAAGAGTTGTTTTCTGCTAAGAAGAGTCACTATTGCGCTCCCATTGCCATACACAGTGCAAATAGCACTCGCGTCTGTTCCCAGCAAGTACAGTGTATTGGACTGAAGAGAAGCTACTGTTCTGGTCAGTTTCCTAAGCAGAGTTGAACTAGATATGCCCCGTGTGTGTAGGAAGCACAGTTCTTTTGTTCTGAGCAAGCTCACTGTTCTGGCCCTATAGGAAACACAGGAGAGTAGAAGAGTGCTGTTTTCTCAAAAGCAGAGTGTGTTTCTTGCAAGGCGAGCTAGCGTTTGTTTCCCAGTCCTAAACGGAGTTGAATCCCATGCAGTTTCTGGTCCTACGAGCAAGAGTTGTTTTCTGCTAAGAAGAGTCACTATTGCGCTCCCATTGCCATACACAGTGCAAATAGCACTCGCGTCTGTTCCCAGCAAGTACAGTGTATTGGACTGAAGAGAAGCTACTGTTCTGGTCAGTTTCCTAAGCAGAGTTGAACTAGATATGCCCCGTGTGTGTAGGAAGCACAGTTCTTTTGTTCTGAGCAAGCTCACTGTTCTGGCCCTATAGGAAACATAGGAGAGTAGAAGAGTGCTGTTTTCTCAAAAGCAGAGTGTGTTTCTTGCAAGGCGAGCTAGCGTTTGTTTCCCAGTCCTAAACTGAGTTGAATCCCATGCAGTTTGTGGACCTACGAGCAAGAGTTGTTTTCTGCTAAGAAGAGTCACTATTGCGCTCCCATTGCCATACACAGTGCAAATAGCACTCGCGTCTGTTCCCAGCAAGTACAGTGTATTGGACTGAAGAGAAGCTACTGTTCTGGTCAGTTTCCTAAGCAGAGTTGAACTAGATATGCCCCGTGTGTGTAGGAAGCACAGTTCTTTTGTTCTGAGCAAGCTCACTGTTCTGGCCCTATAGGAAACACAGGAGAGTAGAAGAGTGCTGTTTTCTCAAAAGCAGAGTGTGTTTCTTGCAAGGCGAGCTAGCGTTTGTTTCCCAGTCCTAAACGGAGTTGAATCCCACGCTGTTTCTGGTCCTACGAGCAAGAGTTGTTTTCTGCTAAGAAGAGTCACTATTGCGCTCCCATTGCCATACACAGTGCAAATAGCACTCGCGTCTGTTCCCAGCAAGTACAGTGTATTGGACTGAAGAGAAGCTACTGTTCTTGTCAGTTTCCTAAGCAGAGTTGAACTAGATATGCCCCGTGTGTGTAGGAAGCACAGTTCTTTTGTTCTGAGCAAGCTCACTCTTCTGGCCCTATAGGAAACACAGGAGAGTAGAAGAGTGCTGTTTTCTCAAAAGCAGAGTGTGTTTCTTGCAAGGCGAGCTAGCGTTTGTTTCCCAGTCCTAAACGGAGTTGAATCCCATGCAGTTTCTGGTCCTACGAGCAAGAGTTGTTTTCTGCTAAGAAGAGTCACTATTGCGCTCCCATTGCCATACACAGTGCAAACAGCACTCGCGTCTGTTCCCAGCAAGTACAGTGTATTGGACTGAAGAGAAGCTACTGTTCTGGTCAGTTTCCTAAGCAGAGTTGAACTAGATATGCCCCGTGTGTGTAGGAAGCACAGTTCTTTTGTTCTGAGCAAGCTCACTGTTCTGGCCCTATAGGAAACACAGGAGAGTAGAAGAGTGCTGTTTTCTCAAAAGCAGAGTGTGTTTCTTGCAAGGCGAGCTAGCGTTTGTTTCCCAGTCCTAAACGGAGTTGAATCCCATGCAGTTTGTGGTCCTACGAGCAAGAGTTGTTTTCTGCTAAGAAGAGTCACTATTGCGCTCCCATTGCCATACACAGTGCAAATAGCACTCGCGTCTGTTCCCAGCAAGTACAGTGTATTGGACTGAAGAGAAGCTACTGTTCTGGTCAGTTTCCTAAGCAGAGTTGAACTAGATATGCCCCGTGTGTGTAGGAAGCACAGTTCTTTTGTTCTGAGCAAGCTCACTGTTCTGGCCCTATAGGAAACACAGGAGAGTAGAAGAGTGCTGTTTTCTCAAAAGCAGAGTGTGTTTCTTGCAAGGCGAGCTAGCGTTTGTTTCCCAGTCCTAAACGGAGTTGAATCCCATGCAGTTTCTGGTCCTACGAGCAAGAGTTGTTTTCTGCTAAGAAGAGTCACTATTGCGCTCCCATTGCCATACACAGTGCAAATAGCACTCGCGTCTGTTCCCAGCAAGTACAGTGTATTGGACTGAAGAGAAGCTACTGTTCTGGTCAGTTTCCTAAGCAGAGTTGAACTAGATATGCCCCGTGTGTGTAGGAAGCACAGTTCTTTTGTTCTGAGCAAGCTCACTGTTCTGGCCCTATAGGAAACACAGGAGAGTAGAAGAGTGCTGTTTTCTCAAAAGCAGAGTGTGTTTCTTGCAAGGCGAGCTAGCGTTTGTTTCCCAGTCCTAAACGGAGTAGAATCCCATGCAGTTTCTGGTCCTACGAGCAAGAGTTGTTTTCTGCTAAGAAGAGTCACTATTGCGCTCCCATTGCCATACACAGTGCAAACAGCACTCGCGTCTGTTCCCAGCAAGTACAGTGTATTGGACTGAAGAGAAGCTACTGTTCTGGTCAGTTTCCTAAGCAGAGTTGAACTAGATATGCCCCGTGTGTGTAGGAAGCACAGTTCTTTTGTTCTGAGCAAGCTCACTGTTCTGGCCCTATAGGAAACACAGGAGAGTAGAAGAGTGCTGTTTTCTCAAAAGCAGAGTGTGTTTCTTGCAAGGCGAGCTAGCGTTTGTTTCCCAGTCCTAAACGGAGTTGAATCCCATGCAGTTTCTGGTCCTACGAGCAAGAGTTGTTTTCTGCTAAGAAGAGTCACTATTGCGCTCCCATTGCCATACACAGTGCAAATAGCACTCGCGTCTGTTCCCAGCAAGTACAGTGTATTGGACTGAAGAGAAGCTACTGTTCTGGTCAGTTTCCTAAGCAGAGTTGAACTAGATATGCCCCGTGTGTGTAGGAAGCACAGTTCTTTTGTTCTGAGCAAGCTCACTGTTCTGGCCCTATAGGAAACACAGGAGAGTAGAAGAGTGCTGTTTTCTCAAAAGCAGAGTGTGTTTCTTGCAAGGCGAGCTAGCGTTTGTTTCCCAGTCCTAAACTGAGTTGAATCCCATGCAGTTTGTGGACCTACGAGCAAGAGTTGTTTTCTGCTAAGAAGAGTCACTATTGCGCTCCCATTGCCATACACAGTGCAAATAGCACTCGCGTCTGTTCCCAGCAAGTACAGTGTATTGGACTGAAGAGAAGCTACTGTTCTGGTCAGTTTCCTAAGCAGAGTTGAACTAGATATGCCCCGTGTGTGTAGGAAGCACAGTTCTTTTGTTCTGAGCAAGCTCACTGTTCTGGCCCTATAGGAAACACAGGAGAGTAGAAGAGTGCTGTTTTCTCAAAAGCAGAGTGTGTTTCTTGCAAGGCGAGCTAGCGTTTGTTTCCCAGTCCTAAACGGAGTTGAATCCCATGCAGTTTCTGGTCCTACCAGCAAGAGTTGTTTTCTGCTAAGAAGAGTCACTATTGCGCTCCCATTGCCATACACAGTGCAAATAGCACTCGCGTCTGTTCCCAGCAAGTACAGTGTATTGGACTGAAGAGAAGCTACTGTTCTGGTCAGTTTCCTAAGCAGAGTTGAACTAGATATGCCCCGTGTGTGTAGGAAGCACAGTTCTTTTGTTCTGAGCAAGCTCACTGTTCTGGCCCTATAGGAAACACAGGAGAGTAGAAGAGTGCTGTTTTCTCAAAAGCAGAGTGTGTTTCTTGCAAGGCGAGCTAGCGTTTGTTTCCCAGTCCTAAACGGAGTTGAATCCCATGCAGTTTCTGGTCCTATGAGCAAGAGTTGTTTTCTGCTAAGAAGAGTCACTATTGCGCTCCCATTGCCATACACAGTGCAAACAGCACTCGCGTCTGTTCCCAGCAAGTACAGTGTATTGGACTGAAGAGAAGCTACTGTTCTGGTCAGTTTCCTAAGCAGAGTTGAACTAGATATGCCCCGTGTGTGTAGGAAGCACAGTTCTTTTGTTCTGAGCAAGCTCACTGTTCTGGCCCTATAGGAAACACAGGAGAGTAGAAGAGTGCTGTTTTCTCAAAAGCAGAGTGTGTTTCTTGCAAGGCGAGCTAGCGTTTGTTTCCCAGTCCTAAACGGAGTTGAATCCCATGCAGTTTGTGGTCCTACGAGCAAGAGTTGTTTTCTGCTAAGAAGAGTCACTATTGCGCTCCCATTGCCATACACAGTGCAAATAGCACTCGCGTCTGTTCCCAGCAAGTACAGTGTATTGGACTGAAGAGAAGCTACTGTTCTGGTCAGTTTCCTAAGCAGAGTTGAACTAGATATGCCCCGTGTGTGTAGGAAGCACAGTTGTTTTGTTCTGAGCAAGCTCACTGTTCTGGCCCTATAGGAAACACAGGAGAGTAGAAGAGTGCTGTTTTCTCAAAAGCAGAGTGTGTTTCTTGCAAGGCGAGCTAGCGTTTGTTTCCCAGTCCTAAACGGAGTTGAATCCCATGCAGTTTCTGGTCCTACGAGCAAGAGTTGTTTTCTGCTAAGAAGAGTCACTATTGCGCTCCCATTGCCATACACAGTGCAAATAGCACTCGCGTCTGTTCCCAGCAAGTACAGTGTATTGGACTGAAGAGAAGCTACTGTTCTTGTCAGTTTCCTAAGCAGAGTTGAACTAGATATGCCCCGTGTGTGTAGGAAGCACAGTTCTTTTGTTCTGAGCAAGCTCACTGTTCTGGCCCTATAGGAAACACAGGAGAGTAGAAGAGTGCTGTTTTCTCAAAAGCAGAGTGTGTTTCTTGCAAGGCGAGCTAGCGTTTGTTTCCCAGTCCTAAACGGAGTTGAATCCCATGCAGTTTCTGGTCCTACGAGCAAGAGTTGTTTTCTGCTAAGAAGAGTCACTATTGCGCTCCCATTGCCATACACAGTGCAAACAGCACTCGCGTCTGTTCCCTGCAAGTACAGTGTATTGGACTGAAGAGAAGCTACTGTTCTGGTCAGTTTCCTAAGCAGAGTTGAACTAGATATGCCCCGTGTGTGTAGGAAGCACAGTTCTTTTGTTCTGAGCAAGCTCACTGTTCTGGCCCTATAGGAAACACAGGAGAGTAGAAGAGTGCTGTTTTCTCAAAAGCAGAGTGTGTTTCTTGCAAGGCGAGCTAGCGTTTGTTTCCCAGTCCTAAACGGAGTAGAATCCCATGCAGTTTCTGGTCCTACGAGCAAGAGTTGTTTTCTGCTAAGAAGAGTCACTATTGCGCTCCCATTGCCATACACAGTGCAAACAGCACTCGCGTCTGTTCCCAGCAAGTACAGTGTATTGGACTGAAGAGAAGCTACTGTTCTGGTCAGTTTCCTAAGCAGAGTTGAACTAGATATGCCCCGTGTGTGTAGGAAGCACAGTTCTTTTGTTCTGAGCAAGCTCACTGTTCTGGCCCTATAGGAAACACAGGAGAGTAGAAGAGTGCTGTTTTCTCAAAAGCAGAGTGTGTTTCTTGCAAGGCGAGCTAGCGTTTGTTTCCCAGTCCTAAACGGAGTTGAATCCCATGCAGTTTCTGGTCCTACGAGCAAGAGTTGTTTTCTGCTAAGAAGAGTCACTATTGCGCTCCCATTGCCATACACAGTGCAAATAGCACTCGCGTCTGTTCCCAGCAAGTACAGTGTATTGGACTGAAGAGAAGCTACTGTTCTGGTCAGTTTCCTAAGCAGAGTTGAACTAGATATGCCCCGTGTGTGTAGGAAGCACAGTTCTTTTGTTCTGAGCAAGCTCACTGTTCTGGCCCTATAGGAAACACAGGAGAGTAGAAGAGTGCTGTTTTCTCAAAAGCAGAGTGTGTTTCTTGCAAGGCGAGCTAGCGTTTGTTTCCCAGTCCTAAACGGAGTTGAATCCCATGCAGTTTCTGGTCCTACGAGCAAGAGTTGTTTTCTGCTAAGAAGAGTCACTATTGCGCTCCCATTGCCATACACAGTGCAAATAGCACTCGCGTCTGTTCCCAGCAAGTACAGTGGATTGGACTGAAGAGAAGCTACTGTTCTGGTCAGTTTCCTAAGCAGAGTTGAACTAGATATGCCCCGTGTGTGTAGGAAGCACAGTTTTTTTGTTCTGAGCAAGCTCACTGTTCTGGCCCTATAGGAAACACAGGAGAGTAGAAGAGTGCTGTTTTCTCAAAAGCAGAGTGTGTTTCTTGCAAGGCGAGCTAGCGTTTGTTTCCCAGTCCTAAACGGAGTAGAATCCCATGCAGATTCTGGTCCTACGAGCAAGAGTTGTTTTCTGCTAAGAAGAGTCACTATTGCGCTCCCATTGCCATACACAGTGCAAACAGCACTCGCGTCTGTTCCCAGCAAGTACAGTGTATTGGACTGAAGAGAAGCTACTGTTCTTGTCAGTTTCCTAAGCAGAGTTGAACTAGATAGGCCCCCTGTGTGTAGGAAGCACAGTTCTTTTGTTCTGAGCAAGCTCACTGTTCTGGCCCTGTAGGAAACACAGGAGATTAGATGAGTGCTGTTTTCTCAAAAGCAGAGTGTGTTTCTTGCAAGGCGAGCTAGCGTTTGTTTCCCAGTCCTAAACGGAGTTGAATCCCATGCAGTTTCTGGTCCTACGAGCAAGAGTTGTTTTCTGCTAAGAAGAGTCACTATTGCGCTCCCATTGCCATACACAGTGCAAATAGCACTCGCGTCTGTTCCCAGCAAGTACAGTGTATTGGACTGAAGAGAAGCTACTGTTCTGGTCAGTTTCCTAAGCAGAGTTGAACTAGATATGCCCCGTGTGTGTAGGAAGCACAGTTCTTTTGTTCTGAGCAAGCTCACTGTTCTGGCCCTATAGGAAACACAGGAGAGTAGAAGAGTGCTGTTTTCTCAAAAGCAGAGTGTGTTTTTTGCAAGGCGAGCTAGCGTTTGTTTCCCAGTCCTAAACGGAGTTGAATCCCATGCAGATTCTTGTCCTACGAGCAAGAGTTGTTTTCTGCTAAGAAGAGTCACTATTGCGCTCCCATTGCCATACACAGTGCAAATAGCACTCGCGTCTGTTCCCAGCAAGTACAGTGTATTGGACTGAAGAGAAGCTACTGTTCTGGTCAGTTTCCTAAGCAGAGTTGAACTAGATATGCCCCGTGTGTGTAGGAAGCACAGTTTTTTTGTTCTGAGCAAGCTCACTGTTCTGGCCCTATAGGAAACACAGGAGAGTAGAAGAGTGCTGTTTTTGTCAAAAGCAGAGTGTTTCTTGCAAGGCCAGCTAGCGTTTGTTTCCCAGTCCTAAACGGAGTTGAATCCCATGCAGTTTCTGGTCCTACGAGCAAGAGTTGTTTTCTGCTAAGAAGAGTCACTATTGCGCTCCCATTGCCATACACAGTGCAAATAGCACTCGCGTCTGTTCCCAGCAAGTACAGTGTATTGGACTGAAGAGAAGCTACTGTTCTGGTCAGTTTCCTAAGCAGAGTTGAACTAGATATGCCCCGTGTGTGTAGGAAGCACAGTTGTTTTGTTCTGAGCAAGCTCACTGTTCTGGCCCTATAGGAAACACAGGAGAGTAGAAGAGTGCTGTTTTCTCAAAAGCAGAGTGTGTTTCTTGCAAGGCGAGCTAGCGTTTGTTTCCCAGTCCTAAACGGAGTTGAATCCCATGCAGTTTCTGGTCCTACGAGCAAGAGTTGTTTTCTGCTAAGAAGAGTCACTATTGCGCTCCCATTGCCATACACAGTGCAAATAGCACTCGGGTCTGTTCCCAGCAAGTACAGTGTATTGGACTGAAGAGAAGCTACTGTTCTGGTCAGTTTCCTAAGCAGAGTTGAACTAGATATGCCCCGTGTGTGTAGGAAGCACAGTTCTTTTGTTCTGAGCAAGCTCACTGTTCTGGCCCTATAGGAAACACAGGAGAGTAGAAGAGTGCTGTTTTCTCAAAAGCAGAGTGTGTTTCTTGCAAGGCGAGCTAGCGTTTGTTTCCCAGTCCTAAACGGAGTTGAATCCCATGCAGTTTGTGGTCCTACGAGCAAGAGTTGTTTTCTGCTAAGAAGAGTCACTATTGTGCTCCCATTGCCATACACAGTGCAAATAGCACTCGCGTCTGTTCCCAGCAAGTATTGGACTGAAGAGAAGCTACTGTTCTGGTCAGTTTCCTAAGCAGAGTTGAACTAGATATGCCCCGTGTGTGTAGGAAGCACAGTTCTTTTGTTCTGAGCAAGCTCACTGTTCTGGCCCTATAGGAAACACAGGAGAGTAGAAGAGTGCTGTTTTCTCAAAAGCAGAGTGTGTTTCTTGCAAGGCGAGCTAGCGTTTGTTTCCCAGTCCTAAACGGAGTTGAATCCCATGCAGATTCTGGTCCTACGAGCAAGAGTTGTTTTCTGCTAAGAAGAGTCACTATTGCGCTCCCATTGCCATACACAGTGCAAATAGCACTCGCGTCTGTTCCCAGCAAGTACAGTGTATTGGACTGAAGAGAATCTACTGTTCTGGTCAGTTTCCTAAGCAGAGTTGAACTAGATATGCCCCGTGTGTGTAGGAAGCACAGTTCTTTTGTTCTGAGCAAGCTCACTGTTCTGGCCCTATAGGAAACACAGGAGAGTAGAAGAGTGCTGTTTTCTCAAAAGCAGAGTGTGTTTCTTGCAAGGCGAGCTAGCGTTTGTTTCCCAGTCCTAAACGGAGTTGAATCCCATGCAGTTTGTGGTCCTACGAGCAAGAGTTGTTTTCTGCTAAGAAGAGTCACTATTGCGCTCCCATTGCCATACACAGTGCAAATAGCACTTGCGTCTGTTCCCAGCAAGTACAGTGTATTGGACTGAAGAGAAGCTACTGTTCTGGTCAGTTTCCTAAGCAGAGTTGAACTAGATATGCCCCTTGTGTGTAGGAAGCACAGTTCTTTGGTTCTGAGCAAGCTCACTGTTCTGGCCCTATAGGAAACACAGGAGAGTAGAAGAGTGCTGTTTTCTCAAAAGCAGAGTGTGTTTCTTGCAAGGCGAGCTAGCGTTTGTTTCCCAGTCCTAAACGGAGTTGAATCCCATGCAGTTTCTGGTCCTACGAGCAAGAGTTGTTTTCTGCTAAGAAGAGTCACTATTGCGCTCCCATTGCCATACACAGTGCAAATAGCACTCGCGTCTGTTCCCAGCAAGTACAGTGTATTGGACTGAAGAGAAGCTACTGTTCTGGTCAGTTTCCTAAGCAGAGTTGAACTAGATATGCCCCGTGTGTGTAGGAAGCACAGTTGTTTTGTTCTGAGCAAGCTCACTGTTCTGGCCCTATAGGAAACACAGGAGAGTAGAAGAGTGCTGTTTTCTCAAAAGCAGAGTGTTTCTTGCAAGGCGAGCTAGCGTTTGTTTCCCAGTCCTAAATGGAGTTGAATCCCATGCAGTTTCTGGTCCTACCAGCAAGAGTTGTTTTCTGCTAAGAAGAGTCACTATTGCGCTCCCATTGCCATACACAGTGCAAATAGCACTCGCGTCTGTTCCCAGCAAGTACAGTGTATTGGACTGAAGAGAAGCTACTGTTCTGGTCAGTTTCCTAAGCAGAGTTGAACTAGATATGCCCCGTGTGTGTAGGAAGCACAGTTCTTTTGTTCTGAGCAAGCTCACTGTTCTGGCCCTATAGGAAACACAGGAGAGTAGAAGAGTGCTGTTTTCTCAAAAGCAGAGTGTGTTTCTTGCAAGGCGAGCTAGCGTTTGTTTCCCAGTCCTAAACGGAGTTGAATCCCATGCAGATTCTGGTCCTACGAGCAAGAGTTGTTTTCTGCTAAGAAGAGTCACTATTGCGCTCCCATTGCCATACACAGTGCAAATAGCACTCGCGTCTGTTCCCAGCAAGTACAGTGTATTGGACTGAAGAGAAGCTACTGTTCTGGTCAGTTTCCTAAGCAGAGTTGAACTAGATATGCCCCGTGTGTGTAGGAAGCACAGTTGTTTTGTTCTGAGCAAGCTCACTGTTCTGGCCCTATAGGAAACACAGGAGAGTAGAAGAGTGCTGTTTTCTCAAAAGCAGAGTGTGTTTCTTGCAAGGCGAGCTAGCGTTTGTTTCCCAGTCCTAAACAGAGTAGAATCCCATGCAGTTTCTGGTCCTACGAGCAAGAGTTGTTTTCTGCTAAGAAGAGTCACTATTGCGCTCCCATTGCCATACACAGTGCAAATAGCACTCGCGTCTGTTCCCAGCAAGTACAGTGTATTGGACTGAAGAGAAGCTACTGTTCTGGTCAGTTTCCTAAGCAGAGTTGAACTAGATATGCCCCGTGTGTGTAGGAAGCACAGTTGTTTTGTTCTGAGCAAGCTCACTGTTCTGGCCCTATAGGAAACACAGGAGAGTAGAAGAGTGCTGTTTTCTCAAAAGCAGAGTGTGTTTCTTGCAAGGCGAGCTAGTGTTTGTTTCCCAGTCCTAAACGGAGTTGAATCCCATGCAGTTTCTGGTCCTACGAGCAAGAGTTGTTTTCTGCTAAGAAGAGTCACTATTGCGCTCCCATTGCCATACACAGTGCAAATAGCACTCGCGTCTGTTCTCAGCAAGTACAGTGTATTGGACTGAAGAGAAGCTACTGTTCTGGTCAGTTTCCTAAGCAGAGTTGAACTAGATATGCCCCGTGTGTGTAGGAAGCACAGTTCTTTTGTTCTGAGCAAGCTCACTGTTCTGGCCCTATAGGAAACACAGGAGAGTAGAAGAGTGCTGTTTTCTCAAAAGCAGAGTGTGTTTCTTGCAAGGCGAGCTAGCGTTTGTTTCCCAGTCCTAAACGGAGTTGAATCCCATGCAGTTTCTGGTCCTACGAGCAAGAGTTGTTTTCTGCTAAGAAGAGTCACTATTGTGCTCCCATTGCCATACACAGTGCAAATAGCACTCGCGTCTGTTCCCAGCAAGTACAGTGTATTGGACTGAAGAGAAGCTACTGTTCTGGTCAGTTTCCTAAGCAGAGTTGAACTAGATATGCCCCGTGTGTGTAGGAAGCACAGTTCTTTTGTTCTGAGCAAGCTCACTGTTCTGGCCCTATAGGAAACACAGGAGAGTAGAAGAGTGCTGTTTTCTCAAAAGCAGAGTGTGTTTCTTGCAAGGCGAGCTAGCGTTTGTTTCCCAGTCCTAAACGGAGTTGAATCCCATGCAGTTTGTGGTCCTACGAGCAAGAGTTGTTTTCTGCTAAGAAGAGTCACTATTGCGCTCCCATTGCCATACACAGTGCAAATAGCACTCGCGTCTGTTCCCAGCAAGTACAGTGTATTGGACTGAAGAGAAGCTACTGTTCTGGTCAGTTTCCTAAGCAGAGTTGAACTAGATATGCCCCGTGTGTGTAGGAAGCACAGTTGTTTTGTTCTGAGCAAGCTCACTGTTCTGGCCCTATAGGAAACACAGGAGAGTAGAAGAGTGCTGTTTTCTCAAAAGCAGAGTGTGTTTTTTGCAAGGCGAGCTAGCGTTTGTTTCCCAGTCCTAAACGGAGTTGAATCCCATGCAGTTTCTGGTCCTACGAGCAAGAGTTGTTTTCTGCTAAGAAGAGTCACTATTGCGCTCCCATTGCCATACACAGTGCAAATAGCACTCGCGTCTGTTCCCAGCAAGTACAGTGTATTGGACTGAAGAGAAGCTACTGTTCTGGTCAGTTTCCTAAGCAGAGTTGAACTAGATATGCCCCGTGTGTGTAGGAAGCACAGTTCTTTTGTTCTGAGCAAGCTCACTGTTCTGGTCCTATAGGAAACACAGGAGAGTAGAAGAGTGCTGTTTTCTCAAAAGCAGAGTGTGTTTCCTGCAAGGCGAGCTAGCGTTTGTTTCCCAGTCCTAAACGGAGTAGAATCCCATGCAGTTTCTGGTCCTACGAGCAAGAGTTGTTTTCTGCTAAGAAGAGTCACTATTGCGCTCCCATTGCCATACACAGTGCAAATAGCACTCGCGTCTGTTCCCAGCAAGTACAGTGTATTGGACTGAAGAGAAGCTACTGTTCTGGTCAGTTTCCTAAGCAGAGTTGAACTAGATATGCCCCGTGTGTGTAGGAAGCACAGTTTTTTTGTTCTGAGCAAGCTCACTGTTCTGGCCCTATAGGAAACACAGGAGAGTAGAAGAGTGCTGTTTTCTCAAAAGCAGAGTGTGTTTCTTGCAAGGCGAGCTAGCGTTTGTTTCCCAGTCCTAAACGGAGTTGAATCCCATGCAGTTTCTGGTCCTACGAGCAAGAGTTGTTTTCTGCTAAGAAGAGTCACTATTGCGCTCCCATTGCCATACACAGTGCAAATAGCACTCGCGTCTGTTCCCAGCAAGTATTGGACTGAAGAGAAGCTACTGTTCTGGTCAGTTTCCTAAGCAGAGTTGAACTAGATATGCCCCGTGTGTGTAGGAAGCACAGTTCTTTTGTTCTGAGCAAGCTCACTGTTCTGGCCCTATAGGAAACACAGGAGAGTAGAAGAGTGCTGTTTTCTCAAAAGCAGAGTGTGTTTTTTGCAAGGCGAGCTAGCGTTTGTTTCCCAGTCCTAAACGGAGTTGAATCCCATGCAGATTCTTGTCCTACGAGCAAGAGTTGTTTTCTGCTGAGAAGAGTCACTATTGCGCTCCCATTGCCATACACAGTGCAAATAGTACTCGCGTCTGTTCCCAGCAAGTACAGTGTATTGGACTGAAGAGAAGCTACTGTTCTGGTCAGTTTCCTAAGCAGAGTTGAACTAGATATGCCCCGTGTGTGTAGGAAGCACAGTTTTTTTGTTCTGAGCAAGCTCACTGTTCTGGCCCTATAGGAAACACAGGAGAGTAGAAGAGTGCTGTTTTCTCAAAAGCAGAGTGTTTCTTGCAAGGCGAGCTAGCGTTTGTTTCCCAGTCCTAAACGGAGTTGAATCCCATGCAGTTTCTGGTCCTACCAGCAAGAGTTGTTTTCTGCTAAGAAGAGTCACTATTGCGCTCCCATTGCCATACACAGTGCAAATAGCACTCGCGTCTGTTCCCAGCAAGTACAGTGTATTGGACTGAAGAGAAGCTACTGTTCTGGTCAGTTTCCTAAGCAGAGTTGAACTAGATATGCCCCGTGTGTGTAGGAAGCACAGTTCTTTTGTTCTGAGCAAGCTCACTGTTCTGGCCCTATAGGAAACACAGGAGAGTAGAAGAGTGCTGTTTTCTCAAAAGCAGAGTGTGTTTCTTGCAAGGCGAGCTAGCGTTTGTTTCCCAGTCCTAAACGGAGTTGAATCCCATGCAGATTCTGGTCCTACGAGCAAGAGTTGTTTTCTGCTAAGAAGAGTCACTATTGCGCTCCCATTGCCATACACAGTGCAAATAGCACTCGCGTCTGTTCCCAGCAAGTACAGTGTATTGGACTGAAGAGAAGCTACTGTTCTGGTCAGTTTCCTAAGCAGAGTTGAACTAGATATGCCCCGTGTGTGTAGGAAGCACAGTTCTTTTGTTCTGAGCAAGCTCACTGTTCTGGCCCTATAGGAAACACAGGAGAGTAGAAGAGTGCTGTTTTCTCAAAAGCAGAGTGTGTTTCTTGCAAGGCGAGCTAGCGTTTGTTTCCCAGTCCTAAACGGAGTTGAATCCCATGCAGTTTCTGGTCCTACGAGCAAGAGTTGTTTTCTGCTAAGAAGAGTCACTATTGCGCTCCCATTGCCATACACAGTGCAAATAGCACTCGCGTCTGTTCCCAGCAAGTACAGTGTATTGGACTGAAGAGAAGCTACTGTTCTGGTCAGTTTCCTAAGCAGAGTTGAACTAGATATGCCCCGTGTGTGTAGGAAGCACAGTTCTTTTGTTCTGAGCAAGCTCACTGTTCTGGCCCTATAGGAAACACAGGAGAGTAGAAGAGTGCTGTTTTCTCAAAAGCAGAGTGTGTTTCTTGCAAGGTGAGCTAGCGTTTGTTTCCCAGTCCTAAACGGAGTTGAATCCCATGCAGTTTCTGGTCCTACGAGCAAGAGTTGTTTTCTGCTAAGAAGAGTCACTATTGCGCTCCCATTGCCATACACAGTGCAAATAGCACTCGCGTCTGTTCCCAGCAAGTACAGTGTATTGGACTGAAGAGAAGCTACTGTTCTGGTCAGTTTCCTAAGCAGAGTTGAACTAGATATGCCCCGTGTGTGTAGGAAGCACAGTTCTTTTGTTCTGAGCAAGCTCACTGTTCTGGCCCTATAGGAAACACAGGAGAGTAGAAGAGTGCTGTTTTCTCAAAAGCAGAGTGTGTTTCTTGCAAGGCGAGCTAGCGTTTGTTTCCCAGTCCTAAACGGAGTTGAATCCCATGCAGTTTGTGGTCCTACGAGCAAGAGTTGTTTTCTGCTAAGAAGAGTCACTATTGCGCTCCCATTGCCATACACAGTGCAAATAGCACTCGCGTCTGTTCCCAGCAAGTACAGTGTATTGGACTGAAGAGAAGCTACTGTTCTGGTCAGTTTCCTAAGCAGAGTTGAACTAGATATGCCCCGTGTGTGTAGGAAGCACAGTTCTTTTGTTCTGAGCAAGCTCACTGTTCTGGCCCTATAGGAAACACAGGAGAGTAGAAGAGTGCTGTTTTCTCAAAAGCAGAGTGTTTCTTGCAAGGCGAGCTAGCGTTTGTTTCCCAGTCCTAAATGGAGTTGAATCCCATGCAGTTTCTGGTCCTACCAGCAAGAGTTGTTTTCTGCTAAGAAGAGTCACTATTGCGCTCCCATTGCCATACACAGTGCAAATAGCACTCGCGTCTGTTCCCAGCAAGTACAGTGTATTGGACTGAAGAGAAGCTACTGTTCTGGTCAGTTTCCTAAGCAGAGTTGAACTAGATATGCCCCGTGTGTGTAGGAAGCACAGTTCTTTTGTTCTGAGCAAGCTCACTGTTCTGGCCCTATAGGAAACACAGGAGAGTAGAAGAGTGCTGTTTTCTCAAAAGCAGAGTGTGTTTCTTGCAAGGCGAGCTAGCGTTTGTTTCCCAGTCCTAAACGGAGTTGAATCCCATGCAGATTCTGGTCCTACGAGCAAGAGTTGTTTTCTGCTAAGAAGAGTCACTATTGCGCTCCCATTGCCATACACAGTGCAAATAGCACTCGCGTCTGTTCCCAGCAAGTACAGTGTATTGGACTGAAGAGAAGCTACTGTTCTGGTCAGTTTCCTAAGCAGAGTTGAACTAGATATGCCCCGTGTGTGTAGGAAGCACAGTTGTTTTGTTCTGAGCAAGCTCACTGTTCTGGCCCTATAGGAAACACAGGAGAGTAGAAGAGTGCTGTTTTCTCAAAAGCAGAGTGTGTTTCTTGCAAGGCGAGCTAGCGTTTGTTTCCCAGTCCTAAACAGAGTAGAATCCCATGCAGTTTCTGGTCCTACGAGCAAGAGTTGTTTTCTGCTAAGAAGAGTCACTATTGCGCTCCCATTGCCATACACAGTGCAAATAGCACTCGCGTCTGTTCCCAGCAAGTACAGTGTATTGGACTGAAGAGAAGCTACTGTTCTGGTCAGTTTCCTAAGCAGAGTTGAACTAGATATGCCCCGTGTGTGTAGGAAGCACAGTTGTTTTGTTCTGAGCAAGCTCACTGTTCTGGCCCTATAGGAAACACAGGAGAGTAGAAGAGTGCTGTTTTCTCAAAAGCAGAGTGTGTTTCTTGCAAGGCGAGCTAGCGTTTGTTTCCCAGTCCTAAACGGAGTTGAATCCCATGCAGTTTCTGGTCCTACGAGCAAGAGTTGTTTTCTGCTAAGAAGAGTCACTATTGCGCTCCCATTGCCATACACAGTGCAAATAGCACTCGCGTCTGTTCCCAGCAAGTACAGTGTATTGGACTGAAGAGAAGCTACTGTTCTGGTCAGTTTCCTAAGCAGAGTTGAACTAGATATGCCCCGTGTGTGTAGGAAGCACAGTTCTTTTGTTCTGAGCAAGCTCACTGTTCTGGCCCTATAGGAAACACAGGAGAGTAGAAGAGTGCTGTTTTCTCAAAAGCAGAGTGTGTTTCTTGCAAGGCGAGCTAGCGTTTGTTTCCCAGTCCTAAACGGAGTTGAATCCCATGCAGTTTCTGGTCCTACGAGCAAGAGTTGTTTTCTGCTAAGAAGAGTCACTATTGTGCTCCCATTGCCATACACAGTGCAAATAGCACTCGCGTCTGTTCCCAGCAAGTACAGTGTATTGGACTGAAGAGAAGCTACTGTTCTGGTCAGTTTCCTAAGCAGAGTTGAACTAGATATGCCCCGTGTGTGTAGGAAGCACAGTTCTTTTGTTCTGAGCAAGCTCACTGTTCTGGCCCTATAGGAAACACAGGAGAGTAGAAGAGTGCTGTTTTCTCAAAAGCAGAGTGTGTTTCTTGCAAGGCGAGCTAGCGTTTGTTTCCCAGTCCTAAACGGAGTTGAATCCCATGCAGTTTGTGGTCCTACGAGCAAGAGTTGTTTTCTGCTAAGAAGAGTCACTATTGCGCTCCCATTGCCATACACAGTGCAAATAGCACTCGCGTCTGTTCCCAGCAAGTACAGTGTATTGGACTGAAGAGAAGCTACTGTTCTGGTCAGTTTCCTAAGCAGAGTTGAACTAGATATGCCCCGTGTGTGTAGGAAGCACAGTTGTTTTGTTCTGAGCAAGCTCACTGTTCTGGCCCTATAGGAAACACAGGAGAGTAGAAGAGTGCTGTTTTCTCAAAAGCAGAGTGTGTTTTTTGCAAGGCGAGCTAGCGTTTGTTTCCCAGTCCTAAACGGAGTTGAATCCCATGCAGTTTCTGGTCCTACGAGCAAGAGTTGTTTTCTGCTAAGAAGAGTCACTATTGCGCTCCCATTGCCATACACAGTGCAAATAGCACTCGCGTCTGTTCCCAGCAAGTACAGTGTATTGGACTGAAGAGAAGCTACTGTTCTGGTCAGTTTCCTAAGCAGAGTTGAACTAGATATGCCCCGTGTGTGTAGGAAGCACAGTTCTTTTGTTCTGAGCAAGCTCACTGTTCTGGTCCTATAGGAAACACAGGAGAGTAGAAGAGTGCTGTTTTCTCAAAAGCAGAGTGTGTTTCCTGCAAGGCGAGCTAGCGTTTGTTTCCCAGTCCTAAACGGAGTAGAATCCCATGCAGTTTCTGGTCCTACGAGCAAGAGTTGTTTTCTGCTAAGAAGAGTCACTATTGCGCTCCCATTGCCATACACAGTGCAAATAGCACTCGCGTCTGTTCCCAGCAAGTACAGTGTATTGGACTGAAGAGAAGCTACTGTTCTGGTCAGTTTCCTAAGCAGAGTTGAACTAGATATGCCCCGTGTGTGTAGGAAGCACAGTTTTTTTGTTCTGAGCAAGCTCACTGTTCTGGCCCTATAGGAAACACAGGAGAGTAGAAGAGTGCTGTTTTCTCAAAAGCAGAGTGTGTTTCTTGCAAGGCGAGCTAGCGTTTGTTTCCCAGTCCTAAACGGAGTTGAATCCCATGCAGTTTCTGGTCCTACGAGCAAGAGTTGTTTTCTGCTAAGAAGAGTCACTATTGCGCTCCCATTGCCATACACAGTGCAAATAGCACTCGCGTCTGTTCCCAGCAAGTACAGTGTATTGGACTGAAGAGAAGTTACTGTTCTGGTCAGTTTCCTAAGCAGAGTTGAACTAGATATGCCCCGTGTGTGTAGGAAGCACAGTTCTTTTGTTCTGAGCAAGCTCACTGTTCTGGCCCTATAGGAAACACAGGAGAGTAGAAGAGTGCTGTTTTCTCAAAAGCACAGTGTGTTTTTTTGCAAGGCGAGCTAGCGTTTGTTTCCCAGTCCTAAACGGAGTTGAATCCCATGCAGATTCTTGTCCTACGAGCAAGAGTTGTTTTCTGCTAAGAAGAGTCACTATTGCGCTCCCATTGCCATACACAGTGCAAATAGCACTCGCGTCTGTTCCCAGCAAGTACAGTGTATTGGACTGAAGAGAAGCTACTGTTCTGGTCAGTTTCCTAAGCAGAGTTGAACTAGATATGCCCCGTTTGTGTAGGAAGCACAGTTTTTTTGTTCTGAGCAAGCTCACTGTTCTGGCCCTATAGGAAACACAGGAGAGTAGAAGAGTGCTGTTTTCTCAAAAGCAGAGTGTTTCTTGCAAGGCGAGCTAGCGTTTGTTTCCCAGTCCTAAACGGAGTTGAATCCCATGCAGTTTCTGGTCCTACGAGCAAGAGTTGTTTTCTGCTAAGAAGAGTCACTATTTCGCTCCCATTGCCATACACAGTGCAAACAGCACTCGCGTCTGTTCCCAGCAAGTACAGTGTATTGGACTGAAGAGAAGCTACTGTTCTGGTCAGTTTCCTAAGCAGAGTTGAACTAGATATGCCCCGTGTGTGTAGGAAGCACAGTTGTTTTGTTCTGAGCAAGCTCACTGTTCTGGCCCTATAGGAAACACAGGAGAGTAGAAGAGTGCTGTTTTCTCAAAAGCAGAGTGTGTTTCTTGCAAGGCGAGCTAGCGTTTGTTTCCCAGTCCTAAACGGAGTTGAATCCCATGCAGTTTGTGGTCCTACGAGCAAGAGTTGTTTTCTGCTAAGAAGAGTCACTATTGCGCTCCCATTGCCATACACAGTGCAAATAGCACTCGCGTCTGTTCCCAGCAAGTACAGTGTATTGGACTGAAGAGAAGCTACTGTTCTGGTCAGTTTCCTAAGCAGAGTTGAACTAGATATGCCCCGTGTGTGTAGGAAGCACAGTTCTTTTGTTCTGAGCAAGCTCACTGTTCTGGTCCTATAGGAAACACAGGAGAGTAGAAGAGTGCTGTTTTCTCAAAAGCAGAGTGTGTTTCTTGCAAGGCGAGCTAGCGTTTGTTTCCCAGTCCTAAACGGAGTTGAATCCCATGCAGTTTCTGGTCCTACCAGCAAGAGTTGTTTTCTGCTAAGAAGAGTCACTATTGCGCTCCCATTGCCATACACAGTGCAAATAGCACTTGCGTCTGTTCCCAGCAAGTACAGTGTATTGGACTGAAGAGAAGCTACTGTTCTGGTCAGTTTCCTAAGCAGAGTTGAACTAGATATGCCCCGTGTGTGTAGGAAGCACAGTTCTTTTGTTCTGAGCAAGCTCACTGTTCTGGCCCTATAGGAAACACAGGAGAGTAGAAGAGTGCTGTTTTCTCAAAAGCAGAGTGTGTTTCTTGCAAGGCGAGCTAGCGTTTGTTTCCCAGTCCTAAACGGAGTTGAATCCCATGCAGTTTCTGGTCCTACCAGCAAGAGTTGTTTTCTGCTAAGAAGAGTCACTATTGCGCTCCCATTGCCATACACAGTGCAAATAGCACTCGCGTCTGTTCCCAGCAAGTACAGTGTATTGGACTGAAGAGAAGCTACTGTTCTTGTCAGTTTCCTAAGCAGAGTTGAACTAGATATGCCCCGTGTGTGTAGGAAGCACAGTTCTTTTGTTCTGAGCAAGCTCACTGTTCTGGCCCTATAGGAAACACAGGAGAGTAGAAGAGTGCTGTTTTCTCAAAAGCAGAGTGTGTTTCTTGCAAGGCGAGCTAGCGTTTGTTTCCCAGTCCTAAACGGAGTTGAATCCCATGCAGTTTCTGGTCCTACGAGCAAGAGTTGTTTTCTGCTAAGAAGAGTCACTATTGCGCTCCCATTGCCATACACAGTGCAAATAGCACTCGCGTCTGTTCCCAGCAAGTACAGTGTATTGGACTGAAGAGAAGCTACTGTTCTGGTCAGTTTCCTAAGCAGAGTTGAACTAGATATGCCCCGTGTGTGTAGGAAGCACAGTTTTTTTGTTCTGAGCAAGCTCACTGTTCTGGCCCTATAGGAAACACAGGAGAGTAGAAGAGTGCTGTTTTCTCAAAAGCAGAGTGTGTTTCTTGCAAAGCGAGCTAGCGTTTGTTTCCCAGTCCTAAACGGAGTTGAATCCCATGCAGTTTCTGATCCTACCAGCAAGAGTTGTTTTCTGCTAAGAAGAGTCACTATTGCGCTCCCATTGCCATACACAGTGCAAATAGCACTCGCGTCTGTTCCCAGCAAGTACAGTGTATTGGACTGAAGAGAAGCTACTGTTCTGGTCAGTTTCCTAAGCAGAGTTGAACTAGATATGCCCCGTGTGTGTAGGAAGCACAGTTCTTTTGTTCTGAGCAAGCTCACTGTTCTGGCCCTATAGGAAACACAGGAGAGTAGAAGAGTGCTGTTTTCTCAAAAGCAGAGTGTGTTTCTTGCAAGGCGAGCTAGCGTTTGTTTCCCAGGCCTAAACGGAGTAGAATCCCATGCAGTTTCTGGTCCTACGAGCAAGAGTTGTTTTCTGCTAAGAAGAGTCACTATTGCGCTCCCATTGCCATACACAGTGCAAATAGCACTCGCGTCTGTTCCCAGCAAGTACAGTGTATTGGACTGAAGAGAAGCTACTGTTCTTGTCAGTTTCTTAAGCAGAGTTGAACTAGATATGCCCCGTGTGTGTAGGAAGCACAGTTCTTTGGTTCTGAGCAAGCTCACTGTTCTGGCCCTATAGGAAACACAGGACAGTAGAAGAGTGCTGTTTTCTCAAAAGCAGAGTGTGTTTTTTGCAAGGCGAGCTAGCGTTTGTTTCCCAGTCCTAAACGGAGTTGAATCCCATGCAGTTTCTGGTCCTACGAGCAAGAGTTGTTTTCTGCTAAGAAGAGTCACTATTGAGCTCCCATTGCCATACACAGTGCAAATAGCACTCGCGTCTGTTCCCAGCAAGTACAGTGTATTGGACTGAAGAGAAGCTACTGTTCTGGTCAGTTTCCTAAGCAGAGTTGAACTAGATATGCCCCGTGTGTGTAGGAAGCACAGTTCTTTGGTTCTGAGCAAGCTCACTGTTCTGGTCCTATAGGAAACACAGGAGAGTAGAAGAGTGCTGTTTTCTCAAAAGCAGAGTGTGTTTCCTGCAAGGCGAGCTAGCGTTTGTTTCCCAGTCCTAAACGGAGTTGAATCCCATGCTTTTCTGGTCCTACCAGCAAGAGTTGTTTTCTGCTAAGAAGAGTCACTATTTTGCTCCCATTGCCATACACAGTGCAAATAGCACTCGCGTCTGTTCCCAGTAAGTACAGTGTATTGGACTGAAGAGAAGCTACTGTTCTGGTCAGTTTCCTAAGCAGAGTTGAACTAGATATGCCCCGTGTGTGTAGGAAGCACAGTTTTTTTGTTCTGAGCAAGCTCACTGTTCTGGCCCTATAGGAAACACAGGAGAGTAGAAGAGTGCTGTTTTCTCAAAAGCAGAGTGTGTTTCTTGCAAGGCGAGCTAGCGTTTGTTTCCCAGTCCTAAACGGAGTAGAATCCCATGCAGATTCTGGTCCTACGAGCAAGAGTTGTTTTCTGCTAAGAAGAGTCACTATTGCGCTCCCATTGCCATACACAGTGCAAACAGCACTCGCGTCTGTTCCCAGCAAGTACAGTGTATTGGACTGAAGAGAAGCTACTGTTCTTGTCAGTTTCCTAAGCAGAGTTGAACTAGATAGGCCCCGTGTGTGTAGGAAGCACAGTTCTTTTGTTCTGAGCAAGCTCACTGTTCTGGCCCTATAGGAAACACAGGAGAGTAGAAGAGTGCTGTTTTCTCAAAAGCAGAGTGTGTTTCTTGCAAGGCGAGCTAGCGTTTGTTTCCCAGTCCTAAACGGAGTTGAATCCCATGCAGTTTCTGGTCCTACAAGCAAGAGTTGTTTTCTGCTAAGAAGAGTCACTATTGCGCTCCCATTGCCATACACAGTGCAAATAGCACTCGCGTCTGTTCCCAGCAAGTACAGTGTATTGGACTGAAGAGAAGCTACTGTTCTGGTCATTTTCCTAAGCAGAGTTGAACTAGATATGCCCCGTGTGTGTAGGAAGCACAGTTCTTTTGTTCTGAGCAAGCTCACTGTTCTGGCCCTATAGGAAACACAGGAGAGTAGAAGAGTGCTGTTTTCTCAAAAGCAGAGTGTGTTTCTTGCAAGGCGAGCTAGCGTTTGTTTCCCAGTCCTAAACGGAGTTGAATCCCATGCAGTTTCTGGTCCTACGAGCAAGAGTTGTTTTCTGCTAAGAAGAGTCACTATTGCGCTCCCATTGCCATACACAGTGCAAATAGCACTCGCGTCTGTTCCCAGCAAGTACAGTGTATTGGACTGAAGAGAAGTTACTGTTCTGGTCAGTTTCCTAAGCAGAGTTGAACTAGATATGCACCGTGTGTGTAGGAAGCACAGTTCTTTTGTTCTGAGCAAGCTCACTGTTCTGGCCCTATAGGAAACACAGGAGAGTAGAAGAGTGCTGTTTTCTCAAAAGCAGAGTGTGTTTCTTGCAAGGCGAGCTAGCGTTTGTTTCCCAGTCCTAAACGGAGTTGAATCCCATGCAGTTTGTGGTCCTACGAGCAAGAGTTGTTTTCTGCTAAGAAGAGTCACTATTGCGCTCCCATTGCCATACACAGTGCAAATAGCACTCGCGTCTGTTCCCAGCAAGTACAGTGTATTGGACTGAAGAGAAGCTACTGTTCTTGTCAGTTTCCTAAGCAGAGTTGAACTAGATATGCCCCGTGTGTGTAGGAAGCACAGTTCTTTTGTTCTGAGCAAGCTCACTGTTCTGGCCCTATAGGAAACACAGGAGAGTAGAAGAGTGCTGTTTTCTCAAAAGCAGAGTGTGTTTTTTGCAAGGCGAGCTAGCGTTTGTTTCCCAGTCCTAAACGGAGTTGAATCCCATGCAGATTCTTGTCCTATGAGCAAGAGTTGTTTTCTGCTAAGAAGAGTCACTATTGCGCTCCCATTGCCATACACAGTGCAAATAGCACTCGCGTCTGTTCCCAGCAAGTACAGTGTATTGGACTGAAGAGAAGCTACTGTTCTGGTCAGTTTCCTAAGCAGAGTTGAACTAGATATGCCCCGTGTGTGTAGGAAGCACAGTTCTTTTGTTCTGAGCAAGCTCACTGTTCTGGCCCTATAGGAAACACGGGAGAGTAGAAGAGTGCTGTTTTCTCAAAAGCAGAGTGTGTTTCTTGCAAAGCAAGCTAGCGTTTGTTTCCCAGTCCTAAACGGAGTAGAATCCCATGCAGATTCTGGTCCTACGAGCAAGAGTTGTTTTATGCTAAGAAGAGTCACTATTGCGCTCCCATTGCCATACACAGTGCAAATAGCACTCGCGTCTGTTCCCAGCAAGTACAGTGTATTGGACTGAAGAGAAGCTACTGTTCTGGTCAGTTTCCTAAGCAGAGTTGAACTAGATATGCCCCGTGTGTGTAGGAAGCACAGTTCTTTTGTTCTGAGCAAGCTCACTGTTCTGGCCCTATAGGAAACACAGGAGAGTAGAAGAGTGCTGTTTTCTCAAAAGCAGAGTGTGTTTCTTGCAAGGCGAGCTAGCGTTTGTTTCCCAGTCCTAAACGGAGTTGAATCCCATGCAGTTTCTGGTCCTACGAGCAAGAGTTGTTTTCTGCTAAGAAGAGTCACTATTGCGCTCCCATTGCCATACACAGTGCAAATAGCACTCGCGTCTGTTCCCAGCAAGTACAGTGTATTGGACTGAAGAGAAGCTACTGTTCTGGTCAGTTTCCTAAGCAGAGTTGAACTAGATATGCCCCGTGTGTGTAGGAAGCACAGTTCTTTTGTTCTGAGCAAGCTCACTGTTCTGGCCCTATAGGAAACACAGGAGAGTAGAAGAGTGCTGTTTTCTCAAAAGCAGAGTGTGTTTCTTGCAAGGCGAGCTAGCGTTTGTTTCCCAGTCCTAAACGGAGTTGAATCCCATGCAGTTTGTGGTCCTACGAGCAAGAGTTGTTTTCTGCTAAGAAGAGTCACTATTGCGCTCCCATTGCCATACACAGTGCAAATAGCACTCGCGTCTGTTCCCAGCAAGTACAGTGTATTGGACTGAAGAGAAGCTACTGTTCTGGTCAGTTTCCTAAGCAGAGTTGAACTAGATATGCCCCGTGTGTGTAGGAAGCACAGTTTTTTTGTTCTGAGCAAGCTCACTGTTCTGGCCCTATAGGAAACACAGGAGAGTAGAAGAGTGCTGTTTTCTCAAAAGCAGAGTGTGTTTCTTGCAAGGCGAGCTAGCGTTTGTTTCCCAGTCCTAAACGGAGTAGAATCCCATGCAGATTTGGTCCTACGAGCAAGAGTTGTTTTCTGCTAAGAAGAGTCACTATTGCGCTCCCATTGCCGTACACAGTGCAAACAGCACTCGCGTCTGTTCCCAGCAAGTACAGTGTATTGGACTGAAGAGAAGCTACTGTTCTTGTCAGTTTCCTAAGCAGAGTTGAACTAGATAGGCCCCGTGTGTGTAGGAAGCACAGTTCTTTTGTTCTTAGCAAGCTCACTGTTCTGGCCCTATAGGAAACACAGGAGAGTAGAAGAGTGCTGTTTTCTCAAAAGCAGAGTGTGTTTCTTGCAAGGCGAGCTAGCGTTTGTTTTCCAGTCCTAAACGGAGTTGAATCCCATGCAGTTTCTGGTCCTACGAGCAAGAGTTGTTTTCTGCTAAGAAGAGTCACTATTGCGCTCCCATTGCCATACACAGTGCAAATAGCACTCGCGTCTGTTCCCAGCAAGTACAGTGTATTGGACTGAAGAGAAGCTACTGTTCTGGTCAGTTTCCTAAGCAGAGTTGAACTAGATATGCCCCGTGTGTGTAGGAAGCACAGTTGTTTTGTTCTGAGCAAGCTCACTGTTCTGGCCCTATAGGAAACACAGGAGAGTAGAAGAGTGCTGTTTTCTCAAAAGCAGAGTGTGTTTCTTGCAAGGCGAGCTAGCGTTTGTTTCCCAGTCCTAAACGGAGTTGAATCCCATGCAGTTTCTGGTCCTACGAGCAAGAGTTGTTTTCTGCTAAGAAGAGTCACTATTGCGCTCCCATTGCCATACACAGTGCAAATAGCACTCGCGTCTGTTCCCAGCAAGTACAGTGTATTGGACTGAAGAGAAGCTACTGTTCTTGTCAGTTTCCTAAGCAGAGTTGAACTAGATATGCCCCGTGTGTGTAGGAAGCACAGTTCTTTTGTTCTGAGCAAGCTCACTGTTCTGGCCCTATAGGAAACACAGGAGAGTAGAAGAGTGCTGTTTTCTCAAAAGCAGAGTGTGTTTCTTGCAAGGCGAGCTAGCGTTTGTTTCCCAGTCCTAAACGGAGTAGAATCCCATGCAGTTTCTGGTCCTACGAGCAAGAGTTGTTTTCTGCTAAGAAGAGTCACTATTGCGCTCCCATTGCCATACACAGTGCAAACAGCACTCGCGTCTGTTCCCAGAAAGTACAGTGTATTGGACTGAAGAGAAGCTACTGTTCTGGTCAGTTTCCTAAGCAGAGTTGAACTAGATATGCCCCGTGTGTGTAGGAAGCACAGTTCTTTTGTTCTGAGCAAGCTCACTGTTCTGGCCCTATAGGAAACACAGGAGAGTAGAAGAGTGCTGTTTTCTCAAAAGCAGAGTGTGTTTCTTGCAAGGCGAAGTAGCGTTTGTTTCCCAGTCCTAAACGGAGTTGAATCCCATGCAGTTTCTGGTCCTTCGAGCAAGAGTTGTTTTCTGCTAAGAAGAGTCACTATTGCGCTCCCATTGCCATACACAGTGCAAATAGCACTCGCGTCTGTTCCCAGCAAGTACAGTGTATTGGACTGAAGAGAAGCTACTGTTCTGGTCAGTTTCCTAAGCAGAGTTGAACTAGATATGCCCCGTGTGTGTAGGAAGCACAGTTCTTTTGTTCTGAGCAAGCTCACTGTTCTGGCCCTATAGGAAACACAGGAGAGTAGAAGAGTGCTGTTTTCTCAAAAGCAGAGTGTGTTTCTTGCAAGGCGAGCTAGCGTTTGTTTCCCAGTCCTAAACGGAGTTGAATCCCATGCAGTTTCTGGTCCTACGAGCAAGAGTTGTTTTCTGCTAAGAAGAGTCACTAATGCGCTCCCATTGCCATACACGGTGCAAATAGCACTCGCGTCTGTTCCCAGCAAGTACAGTGTATTGGACTGAAGAGAAGCTACTGTTCTGGTCAGTTTCCTAAGCAGAGTTGAACTAGATATGCCCCGTGTGTGTAGGAAGCACAGTTTTTTTGTTCTGAGCAAGCTCACTGTTCTGGCCCTATAGGAAACACAGGAGAGTAGAAGAGTGCTGTTTTCTCAAAAGCAGAGTGTGTTTCTTGCAAGGCGAGCTAGCGTTTGTTTCCCAGTCCTAAACGGAGTAGAATCCCATGCAGATTCTGGTCCTACGAGCAAGAGTTGTTTTCTGCTAAGAAGAGTCACTATTGCGCTCCCATTGCCGTACACAGTGCAAACAGCACTCGCGTCTGTTCCCAGCAAGTACAGTGTATTGGACTGAAGAGAAGCTACTGTTCTTGTCAGTTTCCTAAGCAGAGTTGAACTAGATAGGCCCCGTGTGTGTAGGAAGCACAGTTCTTTTGTTCTGAGCAAGCTCACTGTTCTGGCCCTATAGGAAACACAGGAGAGTAGAAGAGTGCTGTTTTCTCAAAAGCAGAGTGTGTTTCTTGCAAGGCGAGCTAGCGTTTGTTTCCCAGTCCTAAACGGAGTTGAATCCCATGCAGTTTCTGGTCCTACGAGCAAGAGTTGTTTTCTGCTAAGAAGAGTCACTATTGCGCTCCCATTGCCATACACAGTGCAAATAGCACTGGCGTCTGTTCCCAGCAAGTACAGTGTATTGGACTGAAGAGAAGCTACTGTTCTGGTCAGTTTCCTAAGCAGAGTTGAACTAGATATGCCCCGTGTGTGTAGGAAGCACAGTTCTTTTGTTCTGAGCAAGCTCACTGTTCTGGCCCTATAGGAAACACAGGAGAGTAGAAGAGTGCTGTTTTCTCAAAAGCAGAGTGTGTTTCTTGCAAGGCGAGCTAGCGTTTGTTTCCCAGTCCTAAACGGAGTTGAATCCCATGCAGTTTCTGGTCCTACGAGCAAGAGTTGTTTTCTGCTAAGAAGAGTCACTAATGCGCTCCCATTGCCATACACAGTGCAAATAGCACTCGCGTCTGTTCCCAGCAAGTACAGTGTATTGGACTGAAGAGAAGCTACTGTTCTGGTCAGTTTCCTAAGCAGAGTTGAACTAGATATGCCCCGTGTGTCTAGGAAGCACAGTTCTTTGGTTCTGAGCAAGCTCACTGTTCTGGCCCTATAGGAAACACAGGAGAGTAGAAGAGTGCTGTTTTCTCAAAAGCAGAGTGTGTTTCTTGCAAGGCGAGCTAGCGTTTGTTTCCCAGTCCTAAACGGAGTTGAATCCCATGCAGTTTCTGGTCCTACGAGCAAGAGTTGTTTTCTGCTAAGAAGAGTCACTAATGCGCTCCCATTGCCATACACAGTGCAAACAGCACTCGCGTCTGTTCCCAGAAAGTACAGTGTATTGGACTGAAGAGAAGCTACTGTTCTGGTCAGTTTCCTAAGCAGAGTTGAACTAGATATTCCCCGTGTGTGTAGGAAGCACAGTTTTTTTGTTCTGAGCAAGCTCACTGTTCTGGCCCTATAGGAAACACAGGAGAGTAGAAGAGTGCTGTTTTCTCAAAAGCAGAGTGTGTTTCTTGCAAGGCGAGCTAGCGTTTGTTTCCCAGTCCTAAACGGAGTAGAATCCCATGCAGATTCTGGTCCTACGAGCAAGAGTTGTTTTCTGCTAAGAAGAGTCACTATTGCGCTCCCATTGCCGTACACAGTGCAAACAGCACTCGCGTCTGTTCCCAGCAAGTACAGTGTATTGGACTGAAGAGAAGCTACTGTTCTTGTCAGTTTCCTAAGCAGAGTTGAACTAGATAGGCCCCGTGTGTGTAGGAAGCACAGTTCTTTTGTTCTGAGCAAGCTCACTGTTCTGGCCCTATAGGAAACACAGGAGAGTAGAAGAGTGCTGTTTTCTCAAAAGCAGAGTGTGTTTCTTGCAAGGCGAGCTAGCGTTTGTTTCCCAGTCCTAAACGGAGTTGAATCCCATGCAGTTTCTGGTCCTACGAGCAAGAGTTGTTTTCTGCTAAGAAGAGTCACTATTGCGCTCCCATTGCCATACACAGTGCAAATAGCACTCGCGTCTGTTCCCAGCAAGTACAGTGTATTGGACTGAAGAGAAGCTACTGTTCTGGTCAGTTTCCTAAGCAGAGTTGAACTAGATATGCCCCGTGTGTGTAGGAAGCACAGTTGTTTTGTTCTGAGCAAGCTCACTGTTCTGGCCCTATAGGAAACACAGGAGAGTAGAAGAGTGCTGTTTTCTCAAAAGCAGAGTGTGTTTCTTGCAAGGCGAGCTAGCGTTTGTTTCCCAGTCCTAAACGGAGTTGAATCCCATGCAGTTTCTGGTCCTACGAGCAAGAGTTGTTTTATGCTAAGAAGAGTCACTATTGCGCTCCCATTGCCATACACAGTGCAAATAGCACTCGCGTCTGTTCCCAGCAAGTACAGTGTATTGGACTGAAGAGAAGCTACTGTTCTGGTCAGTTTCCTAAGCAGAGTTGAACTAGATATGCCCCGTGTGTGTAGGAAGCACAGTTCTTTTGTTCTGAGCAAGCTCACTGTTCTGGCCCTATAGGAAACACAGGAGAGTAGAAGAGTGCTGTTTTCTCAAAAGCAGAGTGTGTTTCTTGCAAGGCGAGCTAGCGTTTGTTTCCCAGTCCTAAACGGAGTAGAATCCCATGCAGTTTCTGGTCCTACGAGCAAGAGTTGTTTTCTGCTAAGAAGAGTCACTATTGCGCTCCCATTGCCTTACACAGTGCAAACAGCACTCGCGTCTGTTCCCAGAAAGTACAGTGTATTGGACTGAAGAGAAGCTACTGTTCTGGTCAGTTTCCTAAGCAGAGTTGAACTAGATATGCCCCGTGTGTGTAGGAAGCACAGTTCTTTTGTTCTGAGCAAGCTCACTGTTCTGGCCCTATAGGAAACACAGGAGAGTAGAAGAGTGCTGTTTTCTCAAAAGCAGAGTGTGTTTCTTGCAAGGCGAAGTAGCGTTTGTTTCCCAGTCCTAAACGGAGTTGAATCCCATGCAGTTTCTGGTCCTTCGAGCAAGAGTTGTTTTCTGCTAAGAAGAGTCTCTATTGCGCTCCCATTGCCATACACAGTGCAAATAGCACTCGCGTCTGTTCCCAGCAAGTACAGTGTATTGGACTGAAGAGAAGCTACTGTTCTGGTCAGTTTCCTAAGCAGAGTTGAACTAGATATGCCCCGTGTGTGTAGGAAGCACAGTTCTTTTGTTCTGAGCAAGCTCACTGTTCTGGCCCTATAGGAAACACAGGAGAGTAGAAGAGTGCTGTTTTCTCAAAAGCAGAGTGTGTTTCTTGCAAGGCGAGCTAGCGTTTGTTTCCCAGTCCTAAACGGAGTTGAATCCCATGCAGTTTCTGGTCCTACGAGCAAGAGTTGTTTTCTGCTAAGAAGAGTCACTATTGCGCTCCCATTGCCATACACAGTGCAAATAGCACTCGCGTCTGTTCCCAGCAAGTACAGTGTATTGGACTGAAGAGAAGCTACTGTTCTGGTCAGTTTCCTAAGCAGAGTTGAACTAGATATGCCCCGTGTGTGTAGGAAGCACAGTTCTTTTGTTCTGAGCAAGCTCACTGTTCTGGCCCTATAGGAAACACAGGAGAGTAGAAGAGTGCTGTTTTGTCAAAAGCAGAGTGTGTTTCTTGCAAGGCGAGCTAGCATTTGTTTCCCAGTCCTAAACGGAGTTGAATCCCATGCAGTTTTTGGTCCTACCAGCAAGAGTTGTTTTCTGCTAAGAAGAGTCACTATTGCGCTCCCATTGCCATACACAGTGCAAATAGCACTCGCGTCTGTTCCCAGCAAGTACAGTGTATTGGACTGAAGAGAAGCTACTGTTCTTGTCAGTTTCCTAAGCAGAGTTGAACTAGATATGCCCCGTGTGTGTAGGAAGCACAGTTCTTTTGTTCTGAGCAAGCTCACTGTTCTGGCCCCATAGGAAACACAGGAGAGTAGAAGAGTGCTGTTTTCTCAAAAGCAGAGTGTGTTTCTTGCAAGGCGAGCTAGCGTTTGTTTCCCAGTCCTAAACGGAGTTGAATCCCATGCAGTTTCTGGTCCTACGAGCAAGAGTTGTTTTCTGCTAAGAAGAGTCACTATTGCGCTCCCATTGCCATACACAGTGCAAACAGCACTCGCGTCTGTTCCCAGCAAGTACAGTGTATTGGACTGAAGAGAAGCTACTGTTCTGGTCAGTTTCCTAAGCAGAGTTGAACTAGATATGCCCCGTGTGTGTAGGAAGCACAGTTCTTTTGTTCTGAGCAAGCTCACTGTTCTGGCCCTATAGGAAACACAGGAGAGTAGAAGAGTGCTGTTTTCTCAAAAGCAGA
>NW_026736380.1:0-72523 GCF_949786415.1 Peromyscus eremicus | reverse complement strand
TTTGCCCTGTGAATGACAATGGGAACGCAATAGTGACTCTTCTTACCAGATAACAACTCTTGCTCGTAGGACCAGAAACTGCATGTGATTCAACTCCATTTAGGACTGGGAAACAAATGCTAGCTCGCCTTACAAGAAACACACTCTGCTTTTGAGAAAAGAACACTCTTCTACTCTACTGTGTTTCCTATAGGGCCAGAACAGTGAGCTTGCTCAGAACATAAGAACTGAGCTTCCTACGCACACGGGCCATATCTAGTTAACTCTGCTTAGGAAACTGACAAGAACAGTAGCTCCTCTTCAGTCCGATACACTGTACTTGCTGGGAACAGACGCCAGGGCTATTTGCACTGTGTATGTCAATGGGAGCGCAATAGTGACTTTCCTTACCAGAAAACAACTCTTGCTCGCAGGACCAGTAACTGCATGTGATTCAACTCCATTTAAGACTGGGAAACAAATGCTACCTCGCCTTACATGAAACACACTCTGCTTTTGAGAAAAGAGCACTCTTCTACTCTACTGTGTTTCCTATGGGGTCCGAACAGTGAGCTTGCTCAGAACAAAAGAACTGTGCTTCCTACACACATGGGCAATATCTAGTTCACCTCTGCTTACGAAACTGAAAAGAACAGTAGATCCTATTCAGTCCAATACACTGTACTTGCTGGGAACAGACGCGAGTGCTATTTGCACAGTGTATGGCAATGGGAGCACAATAGTGACTCGTCTTACCAGAAAACAACTCTTGCTCGTAGGACCAGAAACTGCATGTGTTTCAACTCCATTTAGGACTGGGAAACAAATGCTAGCTCGCCTTACAAGAAACAAACTCTGCTTCTGAGAAAAGAACACTCTTCTACTCTACTGTGTTTCCAATAGTGCTAGAACAGTGAGATTGCTCAGAACAAAAGAACTGTGCTTCCTACACACACGGGCCATATCTAGTTCAACTCTACTTAGGAAACTGAGAAGAACAGTAGCTCCTCTTCAGTCCAATACACTATACTTGCTAGGAACAGACGGGAGTGCTATTTGCACTGTGTATGGCAATGGGAGCGCAATAGTGACTTTCCTTCCCAGAAAACAACTCTTGCTCGTAGGACCAGAAACTGCATGTGATTCAACTCCATTTAGGACTGGGAAACAAACGCTAGCTTGCCTTACAAGAAACACACTCTGCTTTAGAGAAAGGAGCAGTCTTCTACTCTACTGTGTTTCCTATGGGGTCCAAACAGTGAGCTTGCTCAGAACAAAAGAACTGTGCTTCCTACACACACGGACCATATGTAGTTCAACTCTGCTTAGGAACCTGACAAGAACAGTAGCTCCTCTTCAGTCCAACACTGTACTTGCAGGGAACAGACGCGAGTGCTATTTGCACTGTGTATGGCAATGGGCGCGCAATAGTGACTTTCTTTACCAGAAAACAACTCTTGTGCGTAGGACCAGAAACTGCATGTGATTCAACTCCATTTAGGACTAGGAAACAAACGCTAGCTCGCCCTACAAGAAACACAGTCGGCTTTAGAGAAAAGAACACTCTTCTACTCTAATGTGTTTCCTATAGGGCCAGAACAGTGAGCTTGCTCAGAACATAATAACTGTGCTTCCTACACACACGGGCCATATCTAGTTCAAGTCTGCTTAGGAACCTGACAAGAACAGTAGATCCCCTTTAGTCCAATACACTGTACTTGCTGGGAACAACGCCAGTGCTATTTGTCCTCTGTATGCAATGGCAGCGCAATAGTGACTATTCTTACCATAAAACAACTCTTGCTCATAGGACCAGAAACTGCATGTGTTTCACCTCCATTTAGGACTGGGAAACAAACGCTAGCTCGCCTTACAAGATACACAGTCTGCTTTTGAGAAAAGAGCACTCTTCTACTCTACTGTGTTTCCTATGGGGTCCGAACAGTGAGCTTGCTCAGAACAAAAGAACTGTGCTTCCTACACACATGGGCAATATCTAGTTCACCTCTGCTTAGGAAACTGAAAAGAACAGTAGCTCCTCTTCAGTCCAATACACTATACTTGCTAGGAACAGACGGGAGTACTATTTGCACTGTGTATGGTAATGGGAGCGCAATAGTGACTTTCCTTACCAGAAAACAACTCTTGCTCGTAGGACCAGAAACTGCATGTGATTCAACTCCATTTCGGACTGGGAAACAAATGCTTGCGCGCCTTACAAGAAACACACTCTGCTTTAGAGAAAAGAGCACTCTTCTACTCTACTGTGTTTCCTATAGGGCAAGAACAGTGAGCTTGCTAGGAACAAAAGAACTGTGCTTCCTACACACGGGCCATATCTAGTTCACCTCTGCTTAGGAAACTGACAAGAACAGTAGCTCCTCTTCAGTCCGATACACTGTACTTGCTGGGATCAGACGCGAGTGCTATTTGCACTGTGTATGGCAATGGGAGCGCAATAGTGACTTTCCTTAACAGAAAACAACTCTTGCTCGTAGTACCAGAAACTGCATGTGATTCAACTCCATTTAGGACTGGGAAAAAAACGCTAGCTTGCCTTACAAGAAACACACCCTGCTTTTGAGAAAAGAGCACTCTTCTACTCTACTGTGTTTCCTATAGGGCCAGAACAGTGAGCTTGCTCAGAACACAATAACTGTGCTTCCTACACACACGGGCCATATCTAGTTCACTGCTGCTTAGGAACCTGACAAGAACAGTAGATACCCTTTACTCCAATACATTGTACTTGCTGGGAACAGACGCCAGTGCTATTTGTCCAGTGTATGGCAATTGCAGCACAATAGTGACTATTCTTACCATAAAACAACTCTTGCTCGTAGGACCAGAAACTGCATGAGTTTCAACTCCATTTAGGACTTGGAAACAAACTCTAGCTCGCCTTACAAGAAACACACTCTGCTTTTGAGAAAAGAGCATTCTTCTTCTCTACTGTGGTTCCCATAGGGCCAGAACGGTGAACTTGCTCAGAACAAAAGAACTGTGCTTCCTACACACATGGGGCATATCTAGTTCAACTCTGCTTAGGAAACTGAAAGACCAGTAGCTCCTCTTCAGTCCGATACACTGTACTTGCTGGGATCAGACGCGAGTGCTATTTGCACTGTGTATGGCAATGGGAGCGCAATAGTGACTTTCCTTAACAGAAAACAACTCTTGCTCGTAGGACCAGAAACTGCATGTGATTCAACTCCATTTAGGACTGGGAAAAAAACGCTAGCTTGCCTTACAAGAAACACACCCTGCTTTTGAGAAAAGAGCACTCTTCTACTCTACTCTGTTTCCTATAGGGCCAGAACAGTGAGCTTGCTCAGAACACAATAACTGTGCTTCCTACACACACGGGCCATATATAGTTCAACTCTGCTTAGGAACCTGACAAGAACAGTAGCTCCTCTTCAGTTCGATACACTGTACTTGCTGGGAACAGACGCGAGTGCTATTTGCACTGTATATGGCAATAGGAGTGCAATAGTGACTTTCCTTACCAGAAAACAACTCTTGCTCGTAGGACCAGAAACTGCATGTGATTCAACTCCATTTAGGACTAGGAAACAAACGCTAGATCGCCTTACAAGAAACACAGTCGGCTTTAGAGAAAAGAACACTCTTCTACTCTACTGTGTTTCCTATAGGGCCAGAACAGTGAGCTTGCTCAGAACATAAGAACTGAGCTTCCTACACACACGGGCCATATCTAGTTCAACTCTGCTTAGGAAACTGACAAGAACAGTAGCTCCTCTTCAGTCCGATACACTGTACTTGCTGGGAACAGACGCCAGGGCTATTTGCACTGTGTATGTCAATGGGAGCGCCATAGTGACTTTCCTTACCAGAAAACAACTCTTGCTCATAGGACCAGTAACTGCATGTGATTCAACTCCATTTAAGACTGGGAAACAAATGCTACCTCGCCTTACAAGAAACACACTCTGCTTTAGAGAAAGGAGCACTCTTCTACTCTACTGTGTTTCCTATGGCGTCCGAACAGTGAGCTTGCTCAGAACAAAAGAACTGTGCTTCCTACACACATGGGCAATATCTAGTTCACCTCTGCTTAGGAAACTGAAAAGAACAGTAGATCCTATTCAGTCCAATACACTGTACTTGCTGGGAACAGACGCGAGTGCTATTTGCACTGTGTATGGCAATGGGAGCACAATAGTGACTCGCCTTACCAGAAAACAACTCTTGCTCGTAGGACAAAAAACTGCATGTGACTCAACTCCATTTAGGACTGGGAAACAAACTCTAGCTCGCCTTACAAGAAACACACTCTGCTTTTGAGAAAAGAGCATTCTTCTACTCTACTGTGTTTCCCATAGGGCCAGAACGGTGAACTTGCTCAGAACAAAAGAACTGTGCTTCCTACCCACACGGGGCATATCTAGTTCAACTCTGCTTAGGAAACTGAAAGACCAGTAGCTCCTCTTCAGTCCGATACACTGTACTTGCTGGGATCAGACGCGAGTGCTATTTGCACTGTGTATGGCAATGGGAGCGCAATAGTGACTTTCCTTAACAGAAAACAACTCTTGCTCGTAGGACCAGAAACTGCATGTGATTCAACTCCATTTAGGACTGGGAAACAAAAGCTAGCTCACCTTACAAGAAACACACTCTGCTTTAGAGAAAAGAGCACTCTTCTCCTCTACTGTGTTTCCTATAGGGTCCGAACAGTGAGCTTGCTCAGAACAAAAGAACTGTGCTTCCTACACACGGGCCATATCTAGTTCAACTCTGCTTAGGAAACTGACAAGAGCAGTAGCTCCTCTTCAGTCTGATACACTGTACTTGCTGGGAACAGACGCGAGTGCTATTTGCACTGTGTATGTCAATGGGAGTGCAATAGTGACTTTCCTTACCAGAAAACAACTCTTGCTCGTAAGACCAGAAACTGCATGTGATTCAACTCCATTTAGGACTGGGAAAAAAATGCTAGCTCAACTTACATGAAACACACTCTGTTTTTGAGAAAAGAGCACTCTTCTACTCTACTGTGTTTCCTATAGGGTCCGAACAGTGAGCTTGCTCAGAACAAAAGAACTGTGCTTCCTACACACACGGGCCATATCTAGTTCAACTCTGCCTAGGAAACTGACAAGAACAGTAGCTCCTCTTCCGTCCAATACACTGTACTTGCGGGGAACAGACGCGAGTGCTATTTGCAGTGTGTATGGAAATTGGAGCACAATAGTGACATGTCTTACCAGAAAACAACGCTTGCTCGTAAGACAAAAAACTGAATGTGACTCAACTCCATTTAGGACTGGGAAACAAACGCTAGTTCGACTTCCAAGAAACACACTCTGCTTTTGAGAAAAGAGCACTCTTCTACTCTACTGTGTTTCCAATGGGGTCTGAACAGTGAGCTGCTCAGAACAAAAGAACTGTGCTTCATACACACGGGCCATATCTAGTTCAACTCTGCTTAGGAAACTGACAAGAACAGTAGCTCCTCTTCAGTCTGATACACTGTACTTGCTGGGAACAGACGCGAGTGCTATTTGCACTGTGTATGGCAATGGGAGTGCAATAGTGACTTTCCTTACCAGAAAACAACTCTTGCTCGTAAGACCAGAAACTGCATGTGATTCAACTCCATTTAGGACTGGGAAACAAATGCTAGCTCAACTTACATGAAACACACTCTGTTTTTGAGAAAAGAGCACTCTTCTACTCTACTGTGTTTCCTATGGGGTCCTAACAGTGAGCTTGCTCAGAACAAAAGAACTGTGCTTCCCACACACACGGGGCACATCTAGTTCAACTCTGCCTAAGAAACTGACAAGAACAGTAGCTCCTCTTCCGTCCAATACACTGTACTTGCGGGGAACAGACGCGAGTGCTGTTTGCAGTGTGTATGGCAATTGGAGCACAATAGTGACATGTCTTACCAGAAAACAATGCTTGCTCGTAAGACAAAAAACTGCATGTGACTCAACTCCATTTAGGAATGGGAAACAAACGCTAGTTCGACTTCCAAGAAACACACTCTGCTTTTGAGAAAAGAGCACTCTTCTACTCTACTGTGTTTCCTATGGGGTCCGAACAGTGAGCTTGCTCACAAATAAAAGAACTGTGCTTCCTACACACACGGCCATATCTAGTTCAATTCTGCTTAGGAACCTGACAAGAACAGTAGATCCTCTTCAGTCCAATACACTGTACTCTCTGGGAACAGACGCCAGTGCTATTTGTCCTGTGTATGGCAATGGCAGCGCAATAGTGACTCTTCTTACCATAAAACAACTCTTGCTTGTAGGACTAGAAACTGCATGTGATTCAACTCCATTTAGTACTGGGAAACAAACGCTAGCTCGCCTTACAAGAAACACACTCAGCTTTAGGGAAAAGAGCACTCTTCTATTCTATTGTGTTTCCTATAGGGCCAGAACAGTGAGCTTGCTCAGAACAAAAGAACTGTGCTTCCTACACACAGGCCATACCTAGTTCAACTCTGCTTAGGAAACTGACAAGAACAGTAGCTCCTCTTCAGTCCAATACACTGTACTTGCGGGGAACAGACGCGAGTGCTATTTGCACTGTGTATGGCATTGGAGCAGAATAGTGACTCGTCTTACCAGAAAACAACTCTTGCTCGTAGAACAAAAAACTGCATGTGACTCAACTCCATTTAGGACTGGGAAACAAACGCTAGCTCGCCTTACAAGAAACACACTCTGCTTTTGAGAAAAGAGCACTCTTCTACTCTACTGTGTTTCCTATAGAGCCAGAAGATTGAACTTGCTCAGAACATTAGAACTGTGCTTCCTACACACACGGCCATATCTAGTTCAAGTCTGCTTAGGAACCTGACAAGAACAGTTGATCCTCTTCATTCCAATACACTGTACTTGCTGGGAAGAGACGCCAGTGCTATTTGTCCTGTGTATGGCAATGGCAGCGCAATAGTGATTCTTCTTACCAGAAAACAACTCTTGCTCGTAGGACCAGAAACTGCATGGGATTCAACGCCATTTAGGACTGGGAAATAACTCTAGCTCGCTTTATAAGAAACACACTCTGGTTTTGAGAAAAGAGCACTCTTCTACTCTACTGTGTTTCCTATAGGGCCAGAACAGTGAAGTTGCTCAGAAAAAAAGAACTGTACTTCCTACACACACGGGCCATATCTAGTTCAACTCTGCTTAGGAAACTTAGAAGAACAGTAGCTCCTCTTCGGTCCAATACAATGTACTTGCTGGGAACAGACGGGAGGGCTATTTGCACTGTGTATGGCAATGGGAGCGCAATTGTGATTTCCTTACCAGAAAACAACTCTTGCTCCTAGGACCAGAAACTGCATGTGATTCCACTCCATTTAGGACTGGGAAACAAACGCTAGCTCGCCTTACAAGAAACACACTCTGCTTTAGAGAAAAGAGCACTCTTCTACTCTACTGTGTTTCTTATGTGGTCCAAACAGTGAGCTTGTTCAGAACAAAAGACTTGTGATTCCTACACACACGGACCATATCTAGTTCAACTCTGCTTAGGAAACTGACAAGAACAGTAGCTCCTATTCAGTCCAATACACTGTACTTGCTGGGAAAAGACGCGAGTGCTATTTGCCTTGTGTAGGGCAATGGGAGAGCAATAGTGACTTTCCTTAGCAGAAAAAAACTCTTGTTCGTAGGACCAGAAACTGCTTGTGATTCAACTCCATTTAGGACTAGGAAACAAACGCTAGCTCGCCTTACAAAAACACACTCTGCTTTTGAGAAAAGAGCACTCTTCTACTCTACTGTGTTTCCTATAGGGCCAGAACAGTGAGCTTGCTCAGAACATAAGAACGGTGCTTCCTACACACACGGGCCATATCTAGTTGAACTCTGCTTAGAAAACTGACAAGAACAGTAGCTCCTCTTCAGTCCGATACACTGTACTTGCTGGGAACAGGAGCGAGAGCTATTTGCACTATGTATGGCAAGGGGAGCAGAATAGTGACTTTCCTTACCAGAAAACAACTCTTGCTCTTAGGACCAGAAACTGCATGTGATTCAACTCCATTTAGGACTGGGAAACAAACGCTAGCTCGCCTTACAAGAACACACTCTGCTTTTGAGAAAAGAGCACTCTTCTACTCTACTGTGTTTCCTATGGTGTCCGAACAGTGAGCTTGCTCAGAACAAAAGAACTGTGCTTCCTACACACACGGCCATATCTACTTCAAGTCTGCTTAGGAACCTGACAAGAACAGTAGATCCTCTTCAGTACAATACACTGTACTTGCTAGGAACAGACGCCAGTGCTCTTTGTCCTGTGTATGGCAATGGCAGCGCAATAGTGACTCTTCTTACCAGAAAACAACCCTTGCTCATAGGACGAGAAACTGCATGAGATTCCACTCCATTAAGGACTGGGAAACAAATGCTCGCTCGCCTTACATGAAACACACTCTGCTTTTGAGAAAAGAGCACTCTTCTACTCTACTGTGTTTCCTATGGGGTCCGAACAGTGAGCTTGCTCAGAACAAAAGAACTGTGCTTTCTACACACACGGGCCATATCTAGTTCAACTCTGCTTAGGAAACAAACAAGAAGAGTAGCTCCTCTTCAGTCTGATACACTGTACTTGCGGGGAACAGACGCGAGTGCTATTTGCACTGTGTATGGCATTGGAGCACAATAGTGACTTGTCTTAGGAGAAAACAACTCTTGCTCGTAGGACAAAAAACTGCATGTGACTCAACTCCATTTAGGACTGGGAAACAAACGCTAGCTCGCCTTACAAGAAACACACTCTGCTTTAGAGAAAAGAGCACTCTTCTACTCTACTGTGTTTCCTATAGGGCCAGAACAGTGAGCTTGCTCAAAACAAAAGAACTGTGCTTCCTACATAAGGGCCATAACTAGTTCAACTCTGCTTAGGAAACTGACAAGAACTGTAGCTCCTCTTCAGTCCGATACACTGTACTTGCTGGGAACAGAGGCGAGTGCTATTTGCACTGTGTATGGCAATGGGAGCGCAATAGTGACTTTCCTTACCAGAAAACAACTCTTGCTCGTAGGACCAGAAACTGCATGTGATTCAACTCCATTTAGGACTGGGGAACAAGTGCTAGCTCGCCTTACATGAAACACACTCTGCTTTTGAGAAAAGAGCACTCTTCTACTCTACTGAGTTTCCTATGGGGTCCGAACAGTGAGCTTGCTCAGAACAAAAGTACTGTGCCTCCTACACACACGGGCCATATCTAGTTCAACTCTGCTTAGGAAACAAACAAGAACAGTAGCTCCTCTTCAGTCCAATACACTGTACTTGCGGCGAACAGACGCGAGTGCTATTTGCACTGTGTATGGCAATTGGAGCACAATAGTGACTTGTCTCACGAGAAAACAACTCTTGCTCGTAGGACAAAAAACTGCATGTAACTCAACTCCATTTAGGACTGGGAAACAAACGCTAGCTCGCCTTACAAGAAACACACTCTGCTTTTGAGAAAGAGCACTCTTCTACTCTACTGTGTTTCCTATGTGTTCCGAAAAGTGAGCTTGCTCAGAACAAAAAAACTGTGCTTCCTACACACAAGGCCATATCTAGTTCAAGTCTGCTTAGGAAACTGACAAGAACAGTAGCTCCTTTTCAGTCCGATACACTCTACTTGCTGGGAACAGACGCGAGTGCTATTTGCACTGTGTATGGCAATGGGAGCACAATAGTGACTCGTCTTACCAGAAAAAACTCTTGCTCGTAGGACAAAAAACTGCATGTGACTCAACTTCATTTAGGACTGGGAAACAAACGCTAGCTCGCCTTACAAGAAAAACACTCTGCTTTAGAGAAAAGAGCACTCTTCTACTCTACTGTGTTTCCTATGGGGCCAGAGCAGTGAGCTTGCTCAGAACATAAGAACTGTGCTTCCTACACACACGGGCCATATCTAGTTCAACTCTGCCTAGGAACCTGACAAGAACAGTAGCTCCTCTTCAGTCCAATACACTGTAATTGCTGTGAACAGACGCATGTGCTATTTGCACTGTGTATGGCAATGGGAGCGCAATAGTGACTTTCCTTACCAGAAAACAACTCTTGCTCGTAGGACCAGAAACTGCATGTGATTCAACTCCATTTAGGACTGGGAAACAAACGCTAGCTCACCTTAAAAGAACACACTCTGCTTTTGAGAAAAGAGCACTCTTCTACTCTACTGGGTTTCCTATGGTGTCCGAACAGTGAGCTTGCTCAGAACAAAAGAACTGTGCTTCCTACACACACGGCCATGTCTAGTTCAATTCTGCTTAGGAACCTGACATGAACAGTAGATCCTCTTCAGTCCAATACACTGTACTTGCTGGGAACAGACGCCAGTGCTATTTGTCCTGTGTATGGCAATGGCAGCGCAATAGTGACTCTTCTTACCATAAAACAACTCTTGCTCTTAGGACTAGAAACTGCATGTGATTCAACTCCATTTAGGACTGGAAAACAAACGCTAGCTCGCCTTACAAGAAACACACTCTGCTTTAGAGAAAAGAGCACTCTTCTACTCTACTGTGTTTCCTATAGGGCCAGAACAGTGAGCTTGCTCAAAACAAAAGAACTGTGCTTCCTACATACGGCCCATAACTAGTTTAACTCTTCTTATGAAACTGACAAGAACAGTAGCTCCTCTTCAGTCTGATAAACTGTACTTGCTGGGAACAGACGCGAGTGCTATTTGCACTGTATATGTCAATGGGAGCGCAATAGTGACTTTCCTTAACAGAAAACAACTCTTGCTCGTAGGTCCAGAAACTGCATGTGAAATAACTCCATTTAGGACTGGGGAACAAGTGCTAGCTCGCCTTACATGAAACACACTCTGCTTTTGAGAAAAGAGCTCTCTTCTATTCTACTGTGTTTCCTATGGGGTCCGAACAGTGAGCTTGCTCAGAACAAAAGAACTGTGCTTCCTACACACACGGGCCATATCTAGTTCAACTCTGCTTAGGAAACAAACAAGAACAGTAGCTCCTCTTCAGTCCAATACACTGTATGTGCCGGGAAGAGACGCGAGTGCTATTTGCACTGTGTATTGCAATTGGAGCACAATAGTGACTTGTCTTACGAGAAAACACCTCTTGCTCGTAGGACAAAAAACTGCATGTGAGTCAACTCCATTTAGGACTGGGAAACAAACGCTAGCTCGACTTCCAAGAAACACACTCTGCTTTTGAGAAAAGAGCACTCTTCTACTCTACTGTGTTTCCTATGTGTTCCGAAAAGTGAGCTTGCTCAGAACAAAAAAAAAACTGTGCTTCCTACACACAAGGCCATATCTAGTTCAAGTCTGCTTAGGAACCTGACAAAAACAGTAGATCCTCTCCAGTCCAATACACTGTACTTGCTGGGAACAGACGCCAGTGCTATTTGTGCTGTGTATGGCAATGGCAGCGCAATAGTGACTCTTCTTACCAGAAAACAACCCTTGCTCATAGGACGAGAAACTGCATGTGATTCCACTCCATTTAGGACTGGGAAACAAATGCTCGCTCGCCTTACATGAAACACACTCTGCTTTTGAGAAAAGAGCACTCTTCTACTCTACTGTGTTTCCTATGGGGTCCGAACAGTGAGCTTGCTCAGAACAAAAGAACTGTGCTTTCTACACACACGGGCCATATCTAGTTCAACTCTGCTTAGGAAACAAACAAGAACAGTAGCTCCTCTTCAGTCCGATACACTGTACTTGCGGGGAACAGACGCGAGTGCTATTTGCACTGTGTATGGCATTGGAGCACAATAGTGACTTGTCTTACGAGAAAACAACTCTTGCTCGTAGGACAAAAAACTGCATGTGACTCAACTCCATTTAGTACTGGGAAACAAACGCTAGCTCGCCTTATAAGAAACACACTCTGCTTTTGAGAAAAGAGCACTCATCTACTCTACTGTGTTTCCTATGTGTTCCGAAAAGTGAGCTTGCTCAGAACAAAAAAACTGTGCTTCCTACACACAAGGCCATATCTAGTTCAAGTCTGCTTAGGAAACTGACAAGAACAGTAGCTCCTCTTCAGTCCGATACACTGTACTTGCTGGGAACAGAGGCGAGTGCTATTTGCACTGTGTATGGCAATTGGAGCATAATAGTGACTCGTCTTACCAGAAAAAACTCTTGCTCATAGGACAAAAAACTGCATGTGACTCAACTCCATTTAGGACTGGGAAACAAATGCTAGCTCGCCTTACAAGAAACACACTCTGCTTTAGAGAAAAGAGCACTCTTCTACTCTACTGTGTTTCCTATGGGGCCAGAGCAGTGAGCTTGCTCAGAACATAAGAACTGTGCTTCCTACACACATGGGCCATATCTAGTTCAACTCTGATTAGGAACCTGACAAGAACAGTAGCTCCTCTTCAGTCCAATACACTGTAATTGCTGGGAACAGACGCATGTGCTATTTGCACTGTGTATGGCAATAAGAGCGCAATAGTGACTTTCCTTACCAGAAAACAACTCTTGCTCGTAGGACAAGAAACTGCATGTGATTCCACTCCATTTAGGACTGGGAAACAAACGCTAGCTCGCCTTACAAGAAACACACTCTGCTTTTGAGAAAAGAGCACTCTTCTACTCTACTGTGTTTCCTATAGGGCCAGAACAGTGAGCTTGCTCAGAACAAAAGAACTGTGCTTCCTACACACGGGCCATTACTATTTCAACTCTGCTTAGGAAACTGAAAAGAACAGTAGCTCCTCTTCAGTCCGATACACTGTACTTGCTGGGAACAGATGCGAGTGCTATTTGCACTGTGTATGGCAATGGGAGCGCAATAGTGACTTTCCTTACCAGAAAACAACTCTTGCTCGTAGGACCAGAAACTGCATGTGATTCCACTCCATTTAGGACTGGGAAAGAAATGCTACCTCGCCTTACAAGAAACACACTCTGCATTTGAAGAAATAGCACTCTTCTACTCTACTGTGTTTCCTATGGGGTCCGAACAGTGAGATTGCTCAGAACAAAAGAACTGTGCTTTCTACACACACGGGCCATATCTAATTCAACTCTGCTTAGGAAACAAACAAGAACAGTAGCTCCTCTTCAGTCCAATACAATGTATTTGCGGGGAACAGACGCGAGTGCTATTTGCACTGTGTATGGCATTTGAGCACAATAGTGACTTGTCTTACCAGAAAATAACTCTTGCTCGTTGGACAAAAAACTGCATGTGACTCAACTCCATTTAGGACTGGGAATCAAACGCTAGCTCGACTTTCAAGAAACACACTCTGCTTTTGAGAAAAGAGCACTCTTCTACTCTACTGTGTTTCCTGTGTGTTCCGAACAATGAGCTTGCTCAGAAGAAAAAAACTGTGCTTCCTACACACACGGCCATATCTAGTTCAAGTCTGCTAAGGAACCTGACAAGAACAGTAGATCGTCTTCAGTCCAATACACTGTACTTGCTGGAAACAGACGCCAGTGCTATTTGTCCTGTGTATGGCAATGGCAGCGCAATAGTGACTCTTCTTACCAGAAAACAACTCTTGCTTGTAGGACCAGAAACTGCATGTGATTCCACTCCATTTAGGACTAGGAAACAAATGCTAGCTCGCCTTACAAAAACACACTCTGCTTTTGAGAAAAGAGCACTCTTCTACTCTACTGTGTTTCCAATAGGGCCAGAACAGTGAGCTTGTTCAGAACATAAGAACTGTGCTTCCTACACACACGGGCCATATCTAGTTCAACTCTGCTTAGGAAACTGACAAGAACAGTAGCTCCTCTTTAGTCGGATACACTGTACTTGCTGGGAATAGACGCGAGAGCTATTTGCACTATGTATGGCAAGGGGAGCGCAATAGTGACTTTCCTTACCAGAAAACAACTCTTGCTCTTAGGACCAGAAACTGCATGAGATTCAACTCCATTTAGGACTGGGAAACAAACGCTAGCTCGCCTTATAAGAAACACACTCTGCTTTTGAGAAAAGAGCACTCTTCTACTCTTCTTTGTTTCTTATGTTGTCCGAACAGTGAGCTTGCTCAGAACAAAAGAACTGTGCTTCCTACACACACGGCCATATCTAGTTCAATTCTGCTTAGGAACCTGAAAAGAACAGTAGATCCTCTTCAGTCCAATACACTGTACTTGCAGGGAACAGACGCGAGTGCTATTTGCACTGTGTATGGCATTGGAGCACAATAGTGACTTGTCTTACCAGAAAACAACTCTTGCTCGTAGGACAAAAAACTGCATGTGACTCAACTCCTTTTAGGACTGGGAAACAAACGCTAGCTCGACTTCCAAGAAACACATTCTGCTTTTGAGAAAAGAGCACTCTTCTACTCTACTGTGTTTCCTATCTGTTCCGAACAGTGAGCTTGCTCAGAACAAAAAAACTGTGCTTCCTACACACACGGCCATATCTAGTTCAAGTCTGCTTAGGAACCTGACAAGAACAGTAGATCCTCTTCAGTCCAATACACTGTACTTGCTGGGAACAGACGCCAGTGCTATTTGTCCTGTGTATGGCAATGGCAGCGCAATAGTGACTCTTCTTACCAGAAAACAACTCTTGCTCGTAGGACCAGAAACTGCATGTGATTCCACTCCATTTAGGACTGGGAAACAAACTCTAGCTCGCTTTACAAGAAACACACTCTGCTTTTGAGAAAAGAGCACTCTTCTACTCTACTGTGTTTCCTATAGGGCCAGAACAGTGAGCTTGCTCAGAAAAAAAAAACTGTACTTCCTACACACACGGGCCATATCTAGTTCAACTCTGCTTAGGAAACTGACAAGAACAGTAGCTCCTATTCAGTCCAATACACTGTACTTGCTGGGAAAAGACGCGAGTGCTATTTGCCTTGTGTAGGGCAATGGGAGCGCAATAGTGACTTTCCTTACCAGAAAAAAACTCTTGTTCTTAGGACCAGAAACTGCATGTGATTCAACTCCATTTAGGACTAGGAAACAAACAATAGCTCGCCTTACAAAAACACACTCTGCTTTTGAGAAAAGAGCACTCTTCTACTCTACTGTGTTTCCTATAGGGCCAGAACAGTGAGCTTGCTCAGAACATAAGAACGGTGCTTCCTACACACACGGGCCATATCTAGTTCAACTCTGCTTAGGAAACTGACAAGAACAGTAGCTCCTCTTCAGTCCAATACACTCTACTTGCTGGGAACAGACGCGAGAGCTATTTGCACTATGTATGGCAAGGGGAGCACAATAGTGAATTTCCTTACCAGAAAACAACTCTTGCTCTTAGGACCAGAAACTGCATGTGATTCAACTCCATTTAGGACTGGGAAACAAACGCTAGCTCGCCTTACAAGAACACACTCTGCTTTTGAGAAAAGAGCACTCTTCTACTCTACTGCGTTTCCTATGTGTTCCGAAAAGTGAGCTTGCTCAGAACAAAAAAAACCTGTGCTTCCTACACACAAGGCCATATCTAGTTCAAGTCTGCTTAGGAACCTGACAAAAACAGTAGATCCTCTTCAGTCCAATACACTGTACTTGCTGGGAACAGACGCCAGTGCTATTTGTGCTGTGTATGGCAATGGCAGCGAAATAGTGACTCTTCTTACCAGAAAACATCCCTTGCTCATAGGACGAGAAACTGCATGTGATTCCACTCCATTTAGGACTGGGAAACAAATGCTCGCTTGCATTACATGAAACACACTCTGCTTTTGAGAAAAGAGCACTCTTCTACTCTACTGTGTTTCCTATGTGTTCCGAACAGTGAGCTTGTTCAGAACAAAAAAACTGTGCTTCCTACACACACGGCCATATCTAGTTCAAGTCTGCTTAGGAACCTGACAAGAACAGTAGATCCTCTTCAGTCCAATACACTGTACTTGCTGGGAACAGACGCCAGTGCTATTTGTCCTGTGTATGGCAATTGGAGCACAATAGTGACTTGTCTTACCAGAAAACAACTCTTGCTCGTAGGACAAAAAACTGCATGTGACTAAACTCCATTTAGGACTGGGAAACAAACGCTAGCTCGACACCCAAGAAACACACTCTGCTTTTGATAAAAGAGCACTCTTGTACTCTACTTTGTTTCCTATAGGGCCAGAACAGAGAGCTTACTCAGAACAAAACAACTGTGCTTCCTACTCACACGGCCATATCTAGTTCAAGTCTGCTTAGGAACCTGACAAGTACAGTAGATCCTCTTCAGTTCAATACACTGTACTTGCTGGGGACAGACGCCAGTGCTATTTGTCCTGTGTATGGCAATGGCAGCACAATAGTTACTCTTCTTAACAGAAAACAACTCTTGCTCTTAGGACCAGAAACTTCATGTGATTCAACTCCATTTAGGACTGGGAAACAAACTCTAGCTCGCTTTACAAGAAACACACTCTGCTTTTGAGAAAAGAGCACTCTTCTACTCTACTGTGTTTCCTATAAGACCAGAACAGTGAGCTTGCTCAGAAAAAATGAACTGTGCTTCCTGCACACGGGCCATAACTAGTTCAACTTTCCTTAGGAAACTACAAGAACAGTAGCTCCTCTTCAGTCGGATACACTGTACTTGCTGGGAAAAAACGCGCGTGCTATTTGCACAGTGTATGGCAATGGGAGCGCAATACTGACTTTCCTTACCAGAAAACAACTCTTGATCGTAGGACCAGAAACTGCATGTGATTCAACTCCATTTAGGACTGGCAAACAAATGCTAGCTCGCCTTACATGAAACACACTTGCTTTTGAGAAAAGAGCACTCTTCTAATCTACTGTGCTTCCTATGGGGTCCGAACAGTGAGCTTACTCAGAACAAAAGAACTGTGCTTCCTACACACACAAGCCATATCTATTTCAACTCTGCTTAGGAAACTGACAAGAACAGTAGATCTTCTTCAGTCCAATACACTGTACTTGCGGGGAACAGACGCGAGTGCTATTTGTCCTGTGTATGGCAATGGCAGCGCAATAGTGACTCTTCTTACTAGAAAACAACTCTTGCTCGTAGGACCAGAAACTGCATGTGATTCAACTCCAATTAGGACTGGGAAACAAACTCTAGCTCGCTTTACAAGAAACACACTCTGCTTTTGAGAAAAGAGCACTCTTCTACTCTACTGTGTTTCCTATAGGGCCAGAACAGTGAGCTTGCTCAGAAAAAAAAGAACTGTGCTTCCTACACACACGGGCCATATCTAGTTCAACTCTGCTTAGGAAACTGAGAAGAACAGTAGCTCCTCTTCAGTCCAATACACTGTACTTTCTGGGAACAAACGGGAGGGCTATTTGCACTGTGTATGTCAATGGGAGCGCAATAGTGACTTTCATTACCAGAAAACAACTCTTGCTCGTAGGACCAGAAACTGCATGTGATTCCACTCCATTTAGGACTGGGAAACAAACGGTAGCTCGCCTTCAAGAAACACACTCTGCTTAAGAGAAAAGAGCACTCTTCTACTCTACTGTGTTTCCTATGGGGTCCAAACAGTGAGCTTGCTCAGAACAAAAGAACTGTGCTTCCTACACACACGGAACATATCTAGTTCAAGTCTGCTTAGGAACCTGACAAGAACAGTAGATCCTCTTCAGCCCAATAAACTGTACTTGCTGGGAACAGACGCCAGTGCTATTTGTCCTGTGTATGGCAATGGTAGCGCAATAGTGACTCTTCTTACCAGAAAACAACTCTTGCTCGTAGGACCAGAAATTGCATGTGATTCAACTCCATTTAGGACTGGGAAACAAACTCTAGCTCGCTTTACAAGAATCACACTCTGCTTTTGAGAAAAGAGCACTCTTCTACTCTACTGTTTTTCTTATATGGCCAGAACAGTGAGCTTGCTCAGAATAAAAGAACTGTACTTCCTATACACACGGGCCATATCTAGTTCAACTCTGCTTAGGAAACTGAGAAGAACAGTAGCTCCTTTTCAATCCAATACACTGTACTTGCTGGGAACAGACGGGAAGGCTATTTGCACTGTGTATGGCAATGGGAGTGCAATAGTGACTTTCCTTACCAGAAAACAACTCTTGCTCGTAGGACAAAAAACTGCATGTGACTCAACTCCATTTAGGACTGGGAAACAAACGCTAGCTCGCCTTATAAGAAACACACTCTGCTTTTGAGAAAAGAGCACTCTTCTACTCTACTGTGTTTCCTCTGGGGTCCGAACAGTGAGCTTGCTCAGAACAAAAAAACTGTGCTTCCTCTACACACACGGCCATATCTAGTTCAATTCTGCTTAGGAACCTGACAAGAACAGTAGATCCTCTACAGTCCAATACACTGTACTTGCTGGGAACAGACACCAGTGCTATTAGTCCTGTGTATGGCAATGGCAGCGCAATATTGTCTCTTCTTACCAGAAAACAACTCTTGCTCGTAGGACCAAAACTGCATGTGATTCAACTCCATTTAGGACTGGGTAACAAATGCTAGCTCGCCTTACATGAAACACACTCTGCATTTGAGAAAAGAGCACTCTTCTACTCTATTGTGTTTCCTATCGGGTCTGAACAGTGAGCTTGCTCAGAACAAAAGAACTGTGCTTCCTACACACACGGGCCATATCTAGTTCAACTCTGCTTAGGAAACCAACAAGAACAGTAGCTCCTTTTCAGTCCAATACACTGTACTTGCGGGGAACAGACGCGAGTGCTATTTGCACTGTGTATGGCATTGGAGCACAATAGTGACTTGTCTTACCAGAAAACAACTCTTCCTCGTAGGACAAAAAACTACATGTGACTAAACTCCATTTAGGACTGGGAAACAAACGCTAGCTCGCCTTACATGAAACACACTCTGCTTTTGAGAAAAGAGCACTCTTCTACTCTACTGTGTTTCCTATGTGTTCCGAACAGTGAGCTTGATCAGAACAAAAAACCTGTACTTCCTACTCACACGGCCATATCTAGTTCAAGTCTGCTTAGGAAACTGACAAGAACAGTAGATCCTCTTCAGTCCAATACACTGTACTTTCTGGGAACAGACGCCAGTGCTATTTGTCCTGTGTATGGCAATGGCAGCACAATAGTGACTCTTCTTACCAGAAAACAACTCTTGCTCGTAGGACCAGAAACTGCATGTGATTCAACTCCATTTAGGACTGGGAAACAAACTCTAGCTCGCTTTACCAGAAACACACTCTGCTTTTGAGAAAAGAGCACTCTTCTACTCTACTGTGTTTCCTATAGGGCCAGAACACTGAGCTTGCTCGGAAACAAAGAACTGTGCTTCCTACACACACGGGCCATATCTAGTTCAACTCTGCTTAGGAAACTGACAAGAACAGTAGCTCCTCTTCAGTCCAATACACTGTACTTGCTGTGAAGAGACGGGAGGGCTATTTGCACTGTGTATGGCAATGGGAGCGCAATAGTAACTTTCCTTACCAGAAAACAACTCTTGCTCGTAGGACCAGAAACTGTATGTGATTCCACTCCATTTAGGACTGGAAAACAAACGGTAGCTTACCTTACAAGAAACACACTCTGCTTTAGAGAAAAGAGCACTCTTCTACTCTACTGTGTTTCCTATGGGGTCCGAACAGTGAGCTTGCTCAGAACAAAAGAACTGTGCTTCCTACACACACGGCCCATATCTAGTTCAACTCTGCTTAGGAAACTGACAAGAACAGTAGCTCCTATTCAGTCCAATACACTGTACTTGCTGGGAAAAGACGCGAGTGCTATTTGCACTGTGTATGGCAATGGGAGCGCAATAGTTACTTTCCTTACCAGAAAACAACTCTTGCTCATAGGACCAGAAACTGCATGGGATTCAACTCCATTTAGGACTGGGAAACAAATGCTAGCTCGCATACATGAAACACACTCTGCTTTTGAGAAAAGAGTACTCTTCTACTCTACTGTGTTTCCTATGGGGTCCGAACAGTGAGCTTGCTCAGAACAAAAGGACTGTGCTTCCTACACACGGTCCATATCTAGTTCAACACTGCTTAGGAAACTGACAAGAACACTAGCTCCTCTTCAGTCCCATACACAGTACTTTCGGGGAACAGACGCGAGTGCTATTTGCACTGTGTATGGCAATTGGAGCACAATAGTGACTTGTCTTACCAGAAAACAACTTTGGCTCGTAGGACAAAAAACTGCATGTGACTCAACTCCATTTAGGACTGGGAAACAAACGCTAGCTCGACTTCCAAGAAACACACTCTGCTTTTGAGAAAACAGCACTCTTCTTCTCTACTGTGTTTTCTATGTGTTCCGAACAGTGAGCTTCCTCAGAACAAAAAAACTGTGCTTCCTACACACACGGCCATATCTAGTTCAATTCTGCTTAGGAACCAGACAAGAACAGTAGATCCTCTTCAGTCCAATACACTGTACTTGCTGGGAACAGACGCCAGTGCTATTTACACTGTGTATGGCAATGGCATAGCAATAGTGACTCTTGTTTCCATAAAACAACTCTTGTTCGTAAGACTATAAACTGCATGTGATTCAACTCCATTTAGGACTGGGAAACAAACGCTAGCTCGCCTTAGAAGAAACACACTCTGCTTTAGAGAAAAGAGCACTCTTCTACTCAACTGTGTTTCCTATAGGGAAAGAACAGTGAGCTTGCTCAGAACAAAAGAACTGTGCTTCCAACACAGGGCCATAACTAGTTCAACTCTGCTTAGGAAACTGACAAGAACAGTAGCTCCTCTTCCGTCCAATACACTGTACTTGCTGGGAACAGACGGAGGGCTATTTGCACTGTGGATGGCAATGGGAGCAAAATAGTGACTTTCCTTACCAGAAAACAGCTCTTGCTCGTAGGACCAGAAACTGCATGTGATTCCACTCCATTTAGGACTGGGAAACAAATGCTAGCTCGCCTTACATGAAACACACTCTGCTTTTGATTAAAGAGCACTCTTCTACTCTACTCTGTTTCCTATGAGGTCCGAACAGTGAGCTTGCTCAGAACAAAAGAACTGTGCTTCCTACACACACGGCCATATCTGGTTCAACTCTGCTTAGGAAACTGACAAGAACAGTAGCTCCTCTTCAGTCCAATACACTGTACTTGCTGGCAACAGGCGTATGTGCTATTTGCACTGTGTAAGTCAATGGGAGCGCAATAGTGACTTTCCTTACCAGAAAACAACTCTTGCTCATAGGACTAGAAACTGCATGTGATTCCACTCCATTTAGGACTGGGAAACAAATGCTAGCTCGCCTTACAAGAAACACACTCTGCTTTAGAGAAAATAGCACTGTTCTACTCTACTGTGTTTCCTATGGGGTCCAAACAGTGAGCTTGCTCAGAACAAAAGAACTGTGCTTAATACACACACGGACCACATCTAGTTCAACTCTGCTTAGGAAACTGAGAAGAACAGTAGCTCCTCTTCAGTCCAATACACTGTACTTGCTGGGAAAAGACGCGAGTGCTATTTGCCTTGTGTAGGGCAATGGGAGCGCAATAGTGACTTTCCTTACCAGAAAACAACTCTTGTTCGTAGGACCAGAAACTGCATGTGATTCCAACTCCATTTAGGACTGGGAAACAAACTCTAGCTCGCTTTACAAGAAACACACTCTGCTTTTGAGAAAAGAGCACTTTTCTACTCTACTGTGTTTCCTATAGGGCCAGAACAGTGAGATTGCTCAGAACATAAGAACTGTGCTTCCTACACATACGGGCCATATCTAGTTCAACTCTGCTTAGGAAACTGACAAGAACAGTAGCTCCTCTTCAGTCCGATACACTGTACTTGTGGGGAACAGAAGCGAGTGATATTTGCACTGTGTATGGCAATTGGAGCACAATAGTGACTTGTCTTACCAGAAAACAACTCTTGCTCGTTGGACCAAAAACTGTCTGTGATTCAACTCCATTTAGGACTGGGAAACAAACGCTAGTTCGACTTCCAAGAAACACACTCTGCTTTTGAGAAAAGAGTACTCTTCTACTCTACTGTGTTTCCTATGTGTTCCGAACAGTGAACTTGCTCAGAACAAAAAAACTGTGCTTCCTACACACACGACCATATCTAGTTCAAGTCTGCTTAGGAACCTGACAAGAACAGTAGATCCTCTTCAGTCCAATACACTGTACTTGCTGGGAACAGACGCGAGTGCTATTTGTCCTGTGTATGTCAATGGCAGCGCAATAGTGACTCTTCTTACCAGAAAACAACTCTTGCTCGTAGGACCAGAAACTGCATGTGATTCATCTCCATTTAGGACTGGGAAACAAACTCTAGCTCGCTTTACAAGAAACACACTCTGCTTTTGAGAAAAGAGCACTCTTCTACTCTACTGTGTTTCCTATAGGGCCAGAACAGTGAGCTTGCTCAGAAAAAAGAACTGTGCCTTCTACACACACGGATCATATCTAGTTCAACTCTGCTTAGGAAACTGAGAAGAACAGTAGCTCCTCTTCAGTCCAATACACTGTACTTGCTGGGAACAGACGGGAGGGCTATTTGCACTGAGTAAGGCAATGGTAGCGCAATAGTGACTTTCCTTACCAGAAAACAACTTTTGCTCATAGGACCACAAACTGCATGTGATTCCACTCCATTTAGGACTGGGAAACAAATGATAGCTCGCCTTACAAAAACACACTCTGCTTTAGAGAAAAGAGCACTCTTTTACTCTACTGTGTTTCCTATGGGATCCAAACAGTGAGCTTGCTCAGAACAAAAGAACTGTGCTTCCTACACATACGGACCATATCTAGTTCAACTCTGCTTAGGAAACTGACAAGAACAGTAGCTCCTATTCACTCCAATACACTGTACTTGCTGGGAAAAGACGCGAGTGCTATTTGCCTTGTGTAGGGTAATGGGAGCGCAATAGTGACTTTCCTTACCAGAAAACAACTCTTGCTCGTAGGACCAGAAACTGCATGTGATTCAACTCCATTTAGGACTAGGAAACAAACGCTAGCTCGCCTTACAAAAGCACACTCTCCTTTTGAGAAAAGAGCACTCTTCTACTCTACTTTGTTTCCTATGGTGTCAGAACAGTGAGCTTGCTCAGAACAAAAGAACTGTGCTTCCTACACACATGGCCATATCTAGTTCAATTCTGCTTAGGAACCTAACAATAACAGTAGATCCTATTCAGTCCAATACACTGTACGTGCTGGGAACAGACGCCAGTGCTATTTGTCCTGTGTATGGCAATGGCAGCGCAATAGTGACTCTTCTTACCATAAAACAACTCTTGCTCGTAGGACCAGAAACTGCATGTGATTCAACTCCATTTAGGACTGGGAAACAAAAGCTTGCTCACCTTACAGAAACACACTCTGCTTTAGAGAAAAGAGCACTCTTCTACTCTACTGTGTTTCCTATAGGGCCAGAACAGTGAGCTTGCTCAGAATAAAGAACTGTGCTTCCTACACACGGGCCATATCTAGTTCAACTCTGCTTAGGAAACTGAGAAGAACAGTAGCTCCTCTTCAGTCCAATACACTGTACTTGCTGGGAAAAGACGCGAGTGCTATTTGCCTTGTGTAAGGCAATGGGCGCGCAATAGTGACTTTCCTTTCCAGAAAACAACTCTTGTTCTTAGGACCAGAAACTGCATGTGACTCAAATCCATTTAGGACTGGGAAACAAACGCTAGCTCGCCTTACAAGAAACACACTCTGCTTTTGAGTAAAGAGCACTCTTCTCCTCTACTATGTTTCCTATGGGGTCTGAACAGTGAGCTTGCTCAGAACAAAAGAACTGTGCTTCCTGCACACGGGCCATATCTAGTTCAACTCTGCTTAGGAAACTGACAAGAACAGTAGCTCCTCATCAGTCCGATACACTGTACTTGCTGGGAACAGACGCCAGTGATATTTATCCTGTGTATGGCAATGGCAGCGCAATAGTGACTCTTCTTACCAGAAAACAACTCTTGCTCGTAGGACCAAAAAGTGCATGTAATTCAACTCCATTTAGGACTGGGAAACAAAAGCTAGCTCACCTTACAGAAACACACTCTGCTTTAGAGAAAAGAGCACTCTTCTACTCTGCTGTGTTTCCTATAGGGCCAGAACAGTGAGCTTGCTCAGAACAACAGAACTGTGCTTCCTACACACACGGGCCATATCTACTTCAACTCTACTTAGGAAACTGACAAGAACAGTAACTCCTATTCAGTCCAATACACTGTACTTGCTGGGAAAAGACGCGAGTGCTATTTGCCTTGTGTAAGGCAATGAGCACGCAATAGTGACTTTCCTTTCAAGAAAACAACTCTTGTTCTTAGGACCAGAAACTGCATGTGACTCAAACCCATTTAGGACGGGGAAACAAACGCTAGCTCGCCTTAAAAGAAACACACTCTGCTTTTGAGAAAAGAGCACTCTTCTCCTCTACTGTGTTTCCTATGGGGTCTGAACAGTGAGCTTGCTCAGAACAAAAGAACTGTGCTTCCTACACACACGGGCCATATCTAGTTCAACTCTGCTTAGGAAACTGACAAGAACAGTAGCTTCTCTTCAGTCCGATACACTGTACTTGCTGGGAACAGACGCGAGATCTATTTGCACTATGTATGGCAAGGGGAGCGCAATAGTGACTTACCTTACCAGAAAACAACTCTTGCTCTTAGGACCGGAGACTGCATGTGATTCCACTCCATTTAGGACTGGGAAACAAATGCTAGCTCGCCTTACAAAAACACACTCTGCTTTAGAGAAAAGAGCACTCTTCTACTCTACTGTGTTTCCTATAGGGCCAGAACAGTGAGCTTGCTCAGAACAAAAGAACTGTGCTTCCTACACACGGACCATATCTAGTTCAACTCTGCTTAGGAAACTGACAAGAACAGTAGCTCCTCTTCAGTCCGATAGACTGTACTTGCTGGGAACAGACGCGAGTGCTATTTGCACTGTGTATGGCAATGGGAGCCCAATAGTGACTTTCCTTACCAGAAAACAACTCTTGCTCGTAGGACCAGAAACTGCATGTGATTCAACTCTATTAGGACTGGGAAACAAATGCTAGCTCGCCTTACATGAAATACACTCTGCTTTTGAGAAAAGAGCACTCTTCTACTCTACTGTGTTTCCTATGGGGTCCGAACAGTGAGCTTGCTCAGAACAAAACAACTGTGCTTCCTACACACGGGCCATATCTAGTTCAACTCTGCTTAGGAAACTGACAAGAACACTAGCTCCTCTTCAGTCCAATACACTGTACTTGCGGAGAACAGACGTGAGTGCTATTTGCACTGTGTATGGCAATTGGAGCCTTATAGTGACTTGTCTTACCAGAAAACAACTCTGGCTCGTAGGACAAAAAACTGCATGTGACTCAACTCCATTTAGGACTGGGAAACAAACGCTAGCTCGACTTCCAAGAAACACACTCTGCTTTTGAGAAAAGAACACTCTTCTTCTCTACTGTGTTTCCTATGTGTTCCAAAAAGTGAGCTTGCTCAGAACAAAATAACTGTGCTTCCTACACACACGGCCATATCTAGTTCAAGTCTGCTTAGGAACCTGACAAGAACAGTAGATCCTCTTCGGTCCAATACACTGTACTTGCTGGGAAGAGACGCCAGTGCTATTTGTCCTGTGTATGGCATAGGCGGCGCAATAGTGACTCTTCTTACCAGAAAACAACTCTTGCTCGTAGGACCAGAGACTGCATGTGATTCAACTCCATTTAGGACTGGGAAACAAACTCTAGCTCGCTTTACAAGAAACACACTCTGCTTTTGAGAAAAGAGCACTCTTCTACTCTACTGTGTTTCCTATAGGGCCAGAACAGTGAGCTTGCTCAGAACATAAGAACTGTGCTTCCTACACACACGGGCCATATCTAGTTCAACTCTGCTTAGGAAACTGAGAAGAACAGTAGCTCCTCTTCAGTCCAATATCTGTACTTGCTGGGAACAGACGGGAGGGCTATTTGCACTGTGTATGGCAATGGGAGCGCAATAGTGACTTTCCTTACCAGAAAACAACTCTTGCTCGTAGGACCAGAAACTGCATGTGATTCCACTCCATTTAGGACTGGGAAACAAACGCTAGCTCGCCTTACAAGAAACACACTCTGCTTTAGAGAAAAGAGCACTCTTCTACTCTCCTGTGATTCCTATGTGGTCCAAAGAGTGAGCTTGGTCAGAACAAAAGAACTGTGCTTGCTACACACACGTACCATATCTAGTTCAACTCTGCTTAGGAAACTGACAAGAACAGTAGCTCCTCTTCAGTCCAATACACTGTACTTGCGGGGAACATACGCGAGTGCTATTTGCACTGTGTATGGCAATTGGAGCCTTATAGTGACTTGTCTTACCAGAAAACAACTCTGGCTCGTAGGACAAAAAACTGCATGTGACTCAACTCCATTTAGGACTGGGAAACAAACGCTAGCTCGACTTCCAAGAAACACACTCTGCTTTTGAGAAAAGAGCACTCTTCTACTCTACTGTGTTTCCTATGTGTTCTGCACAGTGAGCTTGCTCAGAACAAAAGAACTGTGCTTCCTACACACACGGGCCGTATCTAGTTCAACTATGCTTAGAAAACTGACAAGAACAGTAGCTGCTCTTCATTCGAATACACTGTACTCTGGGAACTGACGCCAGTGCTATTTGCACTTGTATGGCAATGGGAGCCCAATAGTGACTCTTCTTACCAGAAAAAAACTCTTGCTCGTAGGACCAGAAACGGCATGGGATTCAACTCCATTTCTTACTGGGAAGCAAATACTAGCTCGCCTTTCAAGAAACACAATCTAATTTTGAGAAAAGAGCTCTCATCTACTCTACTGTGTTTCCGATGGTGTCCGCACAGTGTGGTTTCTCAGAACAAAAGAACTGTGCTTCCTACACACATGGGATATATCTGGTTCAACTCCTCTTATGAAAATGACAAGAACAGTAGCTCCTCTTCAGTCCAATACACTGTACTTGCTGGGAACAGACGCGAGTGCTCTTTGCACTATGTATGGGAATGGGAGCGCAATAGTGACTTTCCTTACCAGAAAACAACTCTTGCTCATAGGACCAGAAACTGGATGTGATTCAACTCCATTTAGGACTGGGAAACAAATGCTAGCTCGCCTTACAAGAAACACACTCTGCTTTTGAGAAAAAAGCAGTCTTCTACTCTACTGTGTTTCCTATAAGGCCAGAACAGTGAGCTTGCTCAGAAAAATGAACTGTGCTTCCTACACACGGGACATAACTAGTACAACTTTGCTTAGGAAACTGACAAGAACAGTAGCTCCTCTTCAGTCCGATACACTGTACTTGCTGGGAACAGCCGCGAGTGCTATTTGCACAGTGTATGGCAATGGGAGCGCAATAGTGACTTTCCTTACCAGAAAACAACTCTTGATCGTAGGACCAGAAACTGCATGTGATTCAACTCCATTTAGGACTGGCAAACAAATGCTAGCTCGCCTTACATGAAACACACTCTGCTTTTGAGAAAAGAGCACTCTTCTAATCTACTGTGCTTCCTATGGGGTCCGAACAGTGAGCTTACTCAGAACAAAAGAACTGTGCTTCCTACACACACGTGCCATATCTAGTTCAACTCTGCTTAGGAAACTGACAAGAACAGTAGATCCTCCTCAGTCCAATACACTGTACTTGCTGGGAACAGACGCCAGTGCTATTTGTCCTGTGTATGGCAATGGCATAGCAATAGTGACTCTTGTTACCATAAAACAACTCTTGCTCGTAAGACTAGAAACTGCATGTGATTCAACTCTGTTTAAGACTGGGAAACAAACGCTAGCACGCCTTACAAGAAATACACTCTGCTTTAGAGAAAAGAGCACTCTTCTACTCTACTGTGTTTCCTATAGGGTCCGAACAGTGAGCTTGCTCAGAAAAAAAAACTGTGCTTCCTACACACACGGGCCATATCTAGTTCAACTCTGCTTAGGAAACTGACAAGAACAGTAGCTCCTCCCTCAGTCCCATACACTGTACTTGCTGGGAACAGACGGGAGGGCTATTTGTACTGTGTATGGCAATGGGAGCAAAATAGTTACTTTCCTTACCAGAAAACAACTCTTGCTCGTAGGACCAGAAACTGCATGTGATTCATCTCCATTTAGGACTGGGAAACAAATGCTAGCTCGCCTTACATGAAACACACTCTGCTTTTGAGAAAAGAGCACTCTTCTATTCTACTGTGTTTCCTATGGGGTCCGAACAGTGAGCTTGCTCAGAACAAAAGAACTGTGCTTCCTACACACACGGGCCATATCTAGTTCAACTCTGCTTAGGAAACTGACAAGAACAGTAGCTCCTCTTCAGTCCAATACACTTTACTTGCGGGGAACAGACGCGAGTGCTATTTTCACTGTGTATGGCAATTAGAGCACAATAGTGACTCATCTTACCAGAAAACAACTCTTGCTCGTAGGACAAAAAACTGCATGTGACTCAACTCCATTTAAGACTGGGAAACAAACGCTAGCTCGCCTTAAAAGAAACACACTCTGCTTTTGAGAAAAGAGCACTCTTCTACTCTACTGTTCTTCCTATGGAGTCCGAACACTGAACTTGCTCAGAACAAAAGAACTGTGCTTCCTACACACACGGCCATATCTAGTTCCATTCTGCTTAGGAACCTTACAAGAACAGTAGATCCTCTTCAGTCCAATACACTGTACTTGCTTGGCACAGACGCCAGTGCTATTTGTCCTGTGTATGGCAATGGCAGCGCAAAAGTGACTCTTCTTACCATAAAACAACTCTTGCTCGTAGGACTAGAAACTGCATGTGATTCAACTCCATTTAGGACTGGGAAACAAACGCTAGCTCGCCTTACAAGAAACACACTCTGCTTTAGAGAAAAGAGCACTCTTCTACTCTACTGTGTTTCCTGTAGGGTCCGAACAGTGAGCTTGCTCAGAACAAAAGAACTGTGCTTCCTACACACGGCTATATTTAGTTCAATTCTGCTTAGGAAACTGAGAAGAACAGTAGCTCCTCTTCAGTCCAATACACTGTACTTGCTGGGAACAGGTTGGAGGGCTATTTGCACTGTGTATGGCAATGGGAGCGCAATGAGACTTTCCTTACCAGAAAAGAACTCTTGTTCGTAGGACCTGAAACTGCATGTGATTCAACTCCATTTAGGACTAGGAAACAAACGCTAGCTCGCCTTACAAGAATCACACTCTGCTTTAGAGAAAAGAGCACTCTTCTAGTCTACTGTGTTTCCTATAGGGCCAGAACAGTGAGCTTGCTCAGAATATAAGAACTGTGCTTCCTACACATGGGCCATATCTACTTCAACTCTGCTTAGGAAACTGACAAGAAAAGTAGCTCCTCTTCAGTCCGATACACTGTACTTGCTGGGAACAGACGCGAGTGCTATTTGCACTGTGTATGGCAATTGGAGCGCAATAGTGACTTTCCTTATCAGAAAACAACTGTTGCTCATAGGACCAGAAACTGCATGTGATTCAACTCCATTTAGGACTGGGAAACAAACGCTAGCTCGCCTTACAAGAAACACACTCTGCTTTAGAGAAAAGAGCACTCTTCTACTCTACTGTGTTTCCTGTAGGGTCCGAACAGTGAGCTTGCTCAGAACAAAAGAACTGCGCTTCCTACACACACGGCTATATTTAGTTCAATTCTGCTTAGGAAACTGAGAAGATCAGTAGCTCCTCTTCAGTCCAATACACTGTACTTGCTGGGAACAGGTGGGAGGGCTATTTGCACTGTTTATGGCAATGGGAGCGCAATGAGACTTTCCTTACCAGAAAAGAACTCTTGTTCGTAGGACCTGAAACTGCATGTGATTCAACTCCATTTAGGACTAGGAAACAAACGCTAGCTCGCCTTACAAGAAACACACTCTGCTTTAGAGAAAAGAGCACTCTTCTACTCTACTGTGTTTCCTATAGGGCCAGAACAGTGAGCTTGCTCAGAACATAAGAACTGTGCTTCCTACACACGGGCCATATCTACTTCAACTCTGCTTAGGAAACTGACAAGAAAAGTAGCTCCTCTTCAGTCCGATACACTGTACTTGCTGGGAACAGACGCGAGTGCTATTTGCACTGTGTATGGCAATGGGAGCGCAATAGTGACTTTCCTTATCAGAAAACAACTCTTGCTCATAGGACCAGAAACTGCATGTGATTCAACTCCATTTAGGACTGGGAAACAAACGCTAGCTCGCCTTACAAGAAACACACTCTGCTTTTGATAAAAGAGCACTCTTCTACTCTACTGTGTTTCCTATAGGGTCCGAACAGTGAGCTTGCTCAGAACAAAAGAACTGTGCTTCCTACACACACGGCCATATCTAGTTCAAGTCTGCTTAGGAACCTGACAAGAACAGTAGATCCTCTTCAGTCCAATACACTGTACTTGCTGGGAACAGACGCGAGTGCTATTTGCACTGTGAAAGGCAATGGGAGCGCAATAGTGACTTTCCTTATCAGAAAACAACTCTTGCTCATAGGACCAGAAACTGCATGTGATTCAACTCCATTTAGGACTGGGAAACAAACTCTAGCTGGCTTTACAAGAAACACACTCTGCTTTTGAGAAAAGAGCACTCTTCTACTCTACTGTGTTTCCCATACGGCCAGAACAGTGAGCTTGCTCAGAAAAAAAGAACTGTGCTTCCTACACACACGGGCCATATCTAGTTCAACTCTGCTTAGGAATCTGAGGAGAACAGTAGCGCCTCTTCAGTCCAATACACTGTACTTGCTGGGAACAGATGGGAGGGCTATTTGCACTGTGTATGGCAATGGGAGCACAATAGTGACTTTCCTTACCAGAAAACAACTCTTGCTCGTAGGAACACAAACTGCATGTGATTCCACTCCATTTAGGAATGGGAAACAAACGCTAGCTCGCCTTAAAAGAAATACACTCTGCTTTAGAGAAAAGAGCACTCTTCTACTCTACTGTGTTTCCTATGGCGTCTGAACAGGGGGCTTGCTCAGAAAAAAAAATGTGCTTCCTACACACACGGCCATATCTAGTTCAAGTCTGCTTAGGAACCTGACAAGAACAGTAGATCCTCTTCAGCCCAATACACTGTACTTGCTGCGAACAGATGCCAGTGCTATTTGTCCTGTGTATGGCAATGGCAGTGCAATAGTGACTCTTCTTACCATAAAACAACTCTTGCTCGTAGTACCAGAAACTGCATGGGATTCAACTCCATTTAGGACTGTGAAACAAACGCTAGCACGCCTTACAAGAAATACACTCTGCTTTAGAGAAAAGAGCACTCTTCTACTCTACTGTGTTTCCTATGGGGTCCAAACAGTGAGCTTGCAAAGAACAAAAGAACTGTGCTTCCTACAAACACGGATCATATCTAGTTCAACTCTGCTCAGGAAACTGACAAGAACAGTAGCACCTATCCAGTCCAATACACTGTACTTGCTGGGAACAGACGCGAGTGCTATTTGTACTGTGTATGGCAATGGGAGCGCAATGTGACTTTCCTTACCAGAAAAGAACTCTTGATCGTAGGACCAGAAACTGCATGTGATTCAACTCAATTTAGGACTTGGAAACAAATGCTAGCTCGCCTTACAAGAAACACATTCTGCTTTTGAGAAAAGAGCACTCTTCTACTCTACTGTGTTTCCTATAGGGTCCGAACAATGAGCTTGCTCAGAAAAAAAAACTGTGCTTCCTACACACACGGGCCATATCTAGTTCAACTCTGCTTAGGAAACTGACAAGAACAGTAGCTCCTCCCTCAGTCCCATACACTGTACTTGCTGGGAACAGACGCGAGTGCTATTTGCACTGTGTATGGCAATGGGAGCACAATAGTGACATTCCTTACCAGAAAACAACTCTTGCTCGTAGGACTAGAAACTGCATGTGATTCAACTCCATTTAGGACTGGGAAACAAACGCTAGCTCGCCTTACAAGAAACACACTCTGCTTTAGAGAAAAGAGCACTCTTCTACTCTACTGTGTTTCCTGTAGGGTCCGAACAGTGAGCTTGCTCAGAACAAAAGAACTGTGCTTCCTACACACACGGCTATATTTAGTTCAATTCTGCTTAGGAAACTGAGAAGAACAGTAGCTCCTCTTCAGTCCAATACACTGTACTTGCTGGGAACAGGTGGGAGGGCTATTTGCACTGTGTATGGCAATGGGAGCGCAATGAGACTTTCCTTACCAGAAAAGAACTCTTGTTCGTAGGACCTGAAACTGCATGTGATTCAACTCCATTTAGGACTAGGAAACAAACGCTAGCTCGCCTTACAAGAAACACACTCTGCTTTAGAGAAAAGAGCACTCTTCTAGTCTACTGTGTTTCCTATAGGGCCAGAACAGTGAGCTTGCTCAGAACATAAGAACTGTGCTTCCTACACACGGGCCATATCTACTTCAACTCTGCTTAGGAAACTGACAAGAAAAGTAGCTCCTCTTCAGTCCGATACACTGTACTTGCTGGGAACAGACGCGAGTGCTATTTGCACTGTGTATGGCAATGGGAGCGCAATAGTGACTTTCCTTATCAGAAAACAACTCTTGCTCATAGGACCAGAAACTGCATGTGATTCAACTCCATTTAGGACTGGGAAACAAACGCTAGCTCGCCTTACAAGAAACACACTCTGCTTTTGATAAAAGAGCACTCTTCTACTCTACTGTGTTTCCTATAGGGTCCGAACAGTGAGCTTGCTCAGAACAAAATAACTGTGCTTCCTACACACACGGCCATACCTAGTTCAAATCTGCTTAGGAACTTGACAAGAACAGTAGATCCTCTTCAGTCCAATACACTGTACTTGCTGGGAACAGACGCCAGTGCTATTTGTCCTGTGTATGGCAATGGCAGCGCAATAGTGACTCTTCTTACCAGAAAACAACTCTTGCTCATAGGACCAGAAACTGCATGTGATTCAACTCCATTTAGGACTGGGAAACAAACTCTAGCTCGCTTTACAAGAAACACACTCTGCTTTTGAGAAAAGAGCACTCTTCTACTCTACTGTGTTTCCCATACGGCCAGAACAGTGAGCTTGCTCAGAAAAAAAGAACTGTGCTTCCTACACACACGGGCAATATCTAGTTCAACTCTTCTTAGGAATCTGAGAAGAACAGTAGCGCCTCTTCAGTCCAATACACTGTACTTGCTGGGAACAGATGGGAGGGCTATTTGCACTGTGTATGGCAAAGGGAGCACAATAGTGACTTTCCTTACCAGAAAACAACTCTTGCTCGTAGGAACACAAACTGAATGTGATTCCACTCCATTTAGGAATGGGAAACAAACGCTAGCTCGCCTTAAAAGAAACACACTCTGCTTTTGAGAAAAAAGCACTCTTCTACTCTACTGTGTTTCCTATGGGGTCCGAACAGTGAGCTTGCTCAGAAAAAAAAAAACTGTGCTTCCTACACACACGGGCCATATCGAGTTCAACTCTGCTTAGGAACATGACAAGAACAGTAGCTCCTCTTCATTCCAATACACTATACTTGCTGGGAACAGACGCATGTGCTATTTGCACTGTGTATGGCAATGGGAGTGCAATAGTGACTTTCCTTACCAGAAAACAACTCTTGCTCGTAGGACCAGAAACTGCATGTGATTCCACTCCATTTAGGACTGGAAACAAACGCAAGCTCACCTTACAAGAAACACACTCTGCTTTTGTGAAAAGAGCACTCTTCTACTCTACTGTGTTTCCTACGGGGTCCGAACAGTGAGCTTGCTCAGAAAAAAAGAACTATGCTTCCTACACACACGTGCCATATCTAGTTCAACTCTGCTTAGGAAACTGACAAGAACAGTAGCCCCTCTTCAGTCCAATACACTTTATTTGCGGGGAACAGATGCGAGTGCTATTTGCACTGTGTATGGCAATTGGAGCACAATAGTGACTCGTCTTACCAGAAAACAACTCTTGCTCGTAGGACCAAAAACTGCATGTGACTCAACTCCATTTAGGACTGGGAAACAAACGCTAGCTCGACTTCCAAGAAACACACTCTGCTTTTGAGAAAAGAGCACTCTTCTACTCTACTGTCTTTCCTATGGGGTCCGAACAGTGAGCTTGCTCAGAACAAAACAACTGTGCTTCCTACACACATGGGCCATATCTAGTTCAACTCTGCTTAGGAAACTGACAAGAACAGTAGCTCCTGCCTCAGTCCCATACACTGTACTTGCTGGGAACAGACGCGAGTGCTATTTGCACTGTGTATGGCAATGGGAGCACAATAGTGACATTCCTTACCAGAAAACAACTCTTGCTCGTAGGACCAGAAACTGCATGTGATTCATCTCCATTTAGGACTGGGAAACAAATGCTAGCTCGCCTTACATGAAACACACTCTGCTTTTGAGAAAAGAGCACTCTTCTACTCTACTGTGTTTCCTATGGGGTCCGAACAGTGAGCTTGCTCAGAACAAAAGAACTGTGCTTCCTACACACACGGGCCATATCTAGTTCAACTCTGCTTAGGAAACTGACAAGAACAGTAGCTCCTCTTCAGTCCAATACACTTTAATTGCGGGGAACAGACGCGAGTGCTATTTGCCTTGTGTAGGGCAATGGGAGCACAATAGTGACTTTCCTTACCATAAAACAACTCTTGCTCATAGGACCAGAAACTGCATGTGATTCAACTCCATTTAGGTCTGGGAAACAAATGCTAGCTCGCCTTACATGAAACACACTCTGCTTTTGAGAAAAGAGCACTCTTCTACTCTACTGTGTTTCCTATGGGGTCCGAACAGTGAGCTTGCTCAGAACAAAAGAACTGTGCTTCCTACACACAAGGGCCATATCTAGTTAAACTCTGCTTAGGAAACTGACAAGAACAGTAGCTCCTTTTCAGTCCAATACACTGTACTCGCAGGGAAGAGACGCGAGTGCTATTTGCACTGTGTATGGCAATTGGAGCACAATAGTGACTCGTCTTACCAGAAAACAACTCTTGCTCGTAGGACAAAAAACTGCATGTGACTCAAGTCCATTTCAGACTGGGAAACAAATGCTAGCTCGACGTCCAAGAAACACACTCTGCTTTTGAGAAAAGAGCACTCTTCTACTCTACTGTGTTTCCTATGTGTTCCCAAAAGTGAGCTTGCTCAGAACAAAAAAACTGTGCTTCCTACACACACGGCCATATCTAGTTCAAGTCTGCTTAGGAACCTGACAAGAACAGTAGATCCTCTTCAGTCCAATACAGTGTACTTGCTGGGAAAAGACGCCAATGCTATTTGTCCTGTGTATGGCAATGGCAGCGCAATAGTGACTCTTCTTACCAGAAAACAACTCTTGCTCGTGGACCAGAAACTGCATGTGATTCAACTCCATTTAGGACTGGGAAACAAACTCTAGCTCGCTTTACAAGAAACACACTCTGCTTTTGAGAAAAGAGCACTCTTCTACTCTACTGTGTTTCCTATAGGGCCAGAAGAGTGAGCTTGCTGAGAACATAAGAACTGTGCTTCCTACACACAAGGGCCATATGTAGTTCAACTCTGCTTAGGAAACTGACAAGAACAGTAGCTCCTCTTCTTTCCAATACACTGTACTTGCTGGGAACAGATGGGAGGGCTATTTGCACTGTGTATGGCAATGGGAGCACAATAGTGACTTTCCTTACCAGAAAACAACTCTTGCTCGTAGGAACACAAACTGCATCTGATTCCACTCCATTTAGGAATGGGAAACAAACGCTAGCTCGCCTTAAAAGAAACACACTCTGCTTTTGAGAAAAAAGCACTCTTCTACTCTACTGTGTTTCCTATGGTGTCCGAACAGTGAGCTTGCTCAGAACAAAAAAACTGTGCTTCCTACACACACGGCCATATCTAGTTCAAGTCTGCTTAGGAACCTGACAAGAACAATAGATCCTCTTCAGCCCAATATACTGTACTTGCTGCGAACAGACGCCAGTGCTATTTGTCCTGTGTATGGCAATGGCAGCGCAATAGTGACTCTTTTTACCAGAAAACAACTCTTGCTTGTAGTACCAGAAACTGCATGGGATTCAACTCCATTTAGGACTGCGAAAAAAACGCTAGCTCGCCTTACAAGTACCACACTCTGCTTTAGAGAAAAGACCACTCTTCTACTCTACTGTGTTTCCTATGGGGTCCAAACAGTGAGCTTGCAAAGAACAAAAGGACTGTGCTTCCTACAAACACGGATCATATCTAGTTCAACTCTGCTTAGGAAACTGACAAGAACAGTAGCACCTATCCAGTCCAATACACTGTACTTGCTGGGAACAGACATGAGTGCTATTTTCACTGTGTATGGCAATGGGAGCGCAATGTGACTTTCCTTACCAGAAAAGAACTCTTGTTCGTAGGACCTGAAACTGCATGAGATTCAACTCCATTTAGGACTAGGAAACAAACGCTAGCTCGCCTTACAAGAAACACACTCTGCTTTTGAGAAAAGAGCACTCTTCTACTCTACTGTGTTTCCTATAGGGCCAGAACAGTGAGCTTGCTCAGAACATAAGAACTGTGCTTCCTACACACACGGGCCATATCTAGTTCAACTCTGCTTAGGAAACTGACAAGAAAAGTAGCTCCTCTTCAGTCCGATACACTGTACTTGCTGGGAACAGACGCGAGTGCTTTTTGCACTGTGTATGGCAATTGGAGCACAATAGTGACTCTTCTTACCATAAAACAACTCTTGCTCGTAGGACCAGAAAATGCATGTGATTCAACTCCATTTAGGACTGGGAAACAAACGATAGCTCGCCTTACAAGAAACACACTCTGCTTTAGAGAAAAGAGCACTCTTCTACTCTACTGTGTTTCCTATAGGGCCAGAACAGTGAGCTTGCTCAGAAAAAAAAACTGTGCTTCCTACACACACGGGCCATATCTTGTTCCATTCTGCTTAGGAAACTGACAAGAACAGTAGCTCCTCTTTAGTCCGATACACTGTACTTGCTGGGAACAGACGGCAGTGCTATTTGCACTGTGGATGGCAATGGGAGCACAATAGTGACTTTCCTTACCAGAAAACAACTCTTGCTCGTAGGACCAGAAACTGCATATGATTCAACTCTATTTAGGACTGACAAACAAATGCTAGCTCGCCTTACATGAAACACACTCTGTTTTTTAGAAAAGAGCACTCTTCTACTCTACTGTGTTTTTTATGTGTTCCGAAAAGTGAGCTTGCTCAGAGCAAAAAAACTTTGCTTCCTACACACACGGCCATATCTAGTTCAAGTCTGCTTAGGAACCTGACAAGAACAGTAGATCCTCTTCAGTCCAATACACTGTACTTGCTGGGAACAGACGCCAGTGCTATTTGTCCTGTGTATGGCAATGGCAGCGCAATAGTGACTCTTCTTACCAGAAAACAACTCTTGCTCGTGGACCAGAAACTGCATGTGATCCAACTCCATTTAGGACTGGGAAACAAATGCCAGCTCGCCTTACATGAAACACACTCTGCTTTTGAGAAAAGAGCACTCTTCTACTCTACTGTGTTTCCTATGTTTTCCGAACAGTGAGCTTGCTGAGAACAAAAAAACTGTGCTTCCTACACACACGCCCATATCTAATTCAAGTCTGCTTAGGAACCTGACAAGAACAGTAGATCCTCTTCAGTCCAATACACTGTACTTGCTGGGAACAGACTCCAGTGCTATTTGTCCAGTGTATGGCAATGGCAGCGCAATAGTGACTCTTCTTACCAGAAAACAACTCTTGCTCGTAGTACCAGAAACTGCATGTGATTCAACTCCATTTAGGCCTGGGAAACAAACTCTAGCTCGCTTTACAATAAACACACTCTGCTTTTGAGAAAAGAGCACTCTTCTACTCTACTGTGTTTCCTATAAGGCCAAAACAGTGAGCTTGCTCAGAAAAAAAGAACTGTGCTTCCTAAACACACGGGCCATATCTAGTTCAACTCTGCTTAGTAAACTGAGAAGAACAGTAGCTCCTCTTCAGTCCCATACACTGTACTGCTGGGAAGAGACTCGAGGGCTATTTGCACTGTGTATGGCAATGGGAGCGCAATAGTGACTTTCTTTACCAGAAAACAACTCTTGCTCATAGGACCAGAAACTGCATGTGATTCCACTCCATTTAGGACTGGTAAACAAACGGTAGCTCGCCTTACAAGAAACACACTCTGCTTTAGAGAAAAGCGCACTCTTCTTCTCTACTGTGTTTCCTATGGGGTCCAAACTGTGAGCTTGCTCAGAACAAAAGAACTGTGCTTCCTACACACACGGACCATATCTAGTTCAACTCTGCTTAGAAAACTGACAAGAACAGTAGCTCCTATTCAGTCCATTACACTGTACTTGCTGGGAAAAGACGCGAGTGCTATTTGCCTTGTGTAGGGCAATGGGAGCACAATAGTGACTTTCCTTACCATAAAACAACTCTAGCTCATAGTACCAGAAACTGCATGTGATTCAACTCCATTTAGGTCTGGGAAACAAATGCTAGCTCGCCTTACATGAAACACACTCTGTTTTTGAGAAAAGAGCACTCTTCTACTCTACTGTGTTTCCTATGGGGTCCGAACAGTGAGCTTGCTCAGAACAAAAGAACTGTGCTTCCTACAAACAAGGGCCATATCTAGTTCAACTCTGCTTAGGAAACTGACAAGAACAGTAGCTCCTTTTCAGTCCAATACACTGTACTTGCGGGGAAGAGACGCGAGTGCTATTTGCACTGTGTATGGCAATTAGAGCACAATAGTGACTCGTCTTACCAGAAAACAACTCTTGCTCGTAGGACAAAAAACTGCATGTGACTCAACTCCATATAGGACTGGGAAACAAACGCTAGCTCGCCTTACAAGAAACACACTCTGCTTTTGAGAAAAGAGGACTCTTCTACTCTACTGTGTTTCCTATGGAGTCCGAACACTGAACTTGCTAAGAACAAAAGAACTGTGCTTCCTACACACGCGGCCATATGTAGTTCAATTCTGCTTAGGAACCTGACAAGAACAGTAGATCCTCTTCAGTCCAATACACTGTACTTGCTGGGAACAGACCCCAGTGCTATTTGTCCTGTGTATGGCAATGGCAGCGCAAAAGTGACTCTTCTTACCATAAAACAACTCTTGCTCGTAGGACTAGAAACTGCATGTGATTAAACTCCATTTAGGACTGGGAAACAAACGCTAGCTCGCCTTACAAGAAACACACTCTGCTTTAGAGAAAAGAGCACTCTTCTACTCTACTGTGTTTCCTATAGGGCCAGAACAGTAAGCATGCTCAGAACAAAAGAGCTGTGCTTCCTACACATGGGCCATAACTAGTTCAACTCTGCTTAGGAAACTGACAAGAACAGTAGCTCCGTTTCAGTCCAATACAATGTACTTGCTCGGAACAGACGCGAGTGCTATTTGCACTGTGTACGGCAATGTGAGCGTAATAGAGACTTTCCTTACCAGAAAACAACTCTTCCTCTTAGGACCCGAAACTGCATGTGATTCCACTCCATTTACGACTGGGAAACAAACGGTAGCTCGCCTTACAAGAAACACACTCTGCTTTTGAGAAGAGAGCACTCTTCTACTCTACTGTGTTTCCTATGTGTTCCGAAAAGTGAGCTTGCTCAGAACAAAAAAACTGTGCTTCCTCCACACACGTCCATATCTAGTTCAAGTCTCCTTAGGAACCTGACAAGAACAGTAGATCCTCTTCAGTCCAATACAGTGTACTTGCTGGGAACAGACGCCAATGCTATTTGTCCTGTGTATGGCAATGGCAGCGCAATAGTTACTCTTCTTACCAGAAAACAACTCTTGCTCGTGGACCAGAAAATGCATGTGATTCAACTCCATTTAGGACTGGGAAACAAACTCTAGCTCTCTTTACAAGAAACACACTCTGCTTTTGAGAAAAGAGCACTCTTCTACTCTACTGTGTTTCCTATCGGGCCAGAACAGTGAGTTTGCTCAGAAAAAAAGAACTGTGCTTTCTACACACACGGGCCATATGTAGTTCAACTCTGCTTAGGAAACTGAGAAGAACAGTAGCTCCTCTTCTCTCCAATACACTGTACATGCTGGGAACAGATGGGAGGGCTATTTGCACTGTGTATGGCAATGGGAGCACAATAGTGACTCTTCTTACCAGAAAACAACTCTTGCTCGTAGGACCAGAAACTGCATGTGATTCAACTCCATTTAGGACTGGGAAACAAACGATAGCTCGCCTTACAAGAAACACACTCTGCTTTAGAGAAAAGAGCACTCTTCTACTCTACTGTGTTTCCTATAGGGCCAGAACAGTGAGCTTGCTCAGAAAAAAAAACTGTGCTTCCTACACTCGAGCCATATCTAGTTCAACTCTGCTTAGGAAACTGACAAGAACAGTAGCTCCTCTTCAGTCCGATACACTGTACTTGCTGTGAACAGACGCCAGTGCTATTTGCACTGTGGATGGCAATGGGAGCACAATAGTGACTTTCCTTACCAGAAAACAACTCTTGCTCGTAGGACCAGAAACTGCATATGATTCAACTCCATTTAGGACTGAGAAACAAATGCTAGCTTGCCTTCCATGAAACACACTCTGCTTTTGAGAAAAGAGCACTCTTCTACTCTACTGTGTTTCCTATGGGGTACGAACAGTGAGCTTGCTCAGAACAAAAGAACTGTGCTTCCTACACACACGGGCCATATCTAGTTCAACTCTGCTTAGGAAACTGACAAGAACAGTAGCTCCTCTTCAGTCCGATACACTGTACTTGCTGGGAACAGACGCGAGTGCTTTTCGCACTGTGTATCTCAATGGGAGCGCAATAGTGACTTTCCTTACCAGAAAACAACTCTTGCTCGTAGGACCAGAAACTGCATGTGATTCAACTCCATTTAGGACTGAGAAACAAATGCTAGCTCGCCTTACATGAAACACACTCTGCTTTTGATAAAAGAGCACTCTTCTACTCTACTGTGTTTCTTATGGGGTCCAAACAGTGAGCTTGCTCAGAACAAAAGAACTGTGCTTCCTACACACAAGGGCCATATCTAGTTCAACTCTGCTTAGGAAACTGACAAGAACAGTAGCTCCTTTTCAGTCAAATACACTGTACTTGCGGGGAAGAGACGCGAGTGCTATTTGCACTGTGTATGGCAATTAGAGCACAATAGTGACTTGTCTTACCAGAAAACAACTCTTGCTCGTAGGACAAAAAACTTCATGTGACTCAACTCCATATAGGACTGGGAAACAAACGCTAGCTTGCCTTACAAGAAACACACTCTGCTTTTGAGAAAAGAGCACTCTTCTACTCTACTGTGTTTCCTATGGAGTCCGAACACTGAACTTGCACAGAACAAAAGAACTGTGCTTCCTACACACACGGCCATATGTAGTTCAATTTAGCTTAGGAACCTGACAAGAACAGTAGATCCTCTTCAGTCCAATACACTGTACTTGCTGGGAACAGACGCCAGTGCTATTTGTCCTGTGTATGGCAATGGCAGCGCAAAAGTGACTCTTCTTAACATAAAACAACCCTTGTTCGTAGGACTGGAAACTGCATGTGATTCAACTCCATTTAGGACTGGGAAACAAACGCTAGCTCGCCTTACAAGAAACACACTCTGCTTTAGAGAAAAGAGCACTCTTCTACTCTATTGTGTTTCCTATAGGGCCAGAACAGTGTGCTTGCTCAGAAAAAAAAACTGTGCTTCCTACACACACGGCCCATATCTAGTTCAACTCTACTTAGGAAACTGACAAGAACAGTAGCTCCTCTTCAGTCCGATACACTGTACTTGCTGGGAACAGAGGCCAGTGCTATTTGCATTGTGGATGGCAATGGGAGCACAATAGTGACTTTCCTTACCAGAAAACAACTCTTGCTCGTAGGACCAGAAACTGCATATGATTAAACTCCATTTAGGACTGAGAAACAAATGCTAGCTTGCCTTCCATGAAACACACTCTGCTTTTGAGAAAAGAGCACTCTTCTACTCTACTGTGTTTCCTATGGGATACGAACAGTGAGCTTGCTCAGAACAAAAGAACTGTGCTTCCTACACACACGGGCCATATCTAGTTCAACTCTGCTTAGGAAACTGAGAAGAAAGTAGCTCCTCTTCAGTCCGATACACTGTACTTGCTGGGAACAGACGCCAGTGCTATTTGCACTGTGTATGGCAATGGGAGCACAATAGTGACTTTCCTTACCAGAAAACAACTCTTGCTCGTAGGACCAGAAACTGCATGTGATTCAACTCCATTTAGGACTGGGAAACAAACGCTAGGTCGCCTTCCAAAAACACACTCTGCTTTTGAGAAAAGAGCACTCTTCTACTCTACTGTGTTTCCTATGTGTTCCGAACAGTGAGCTTGCTCAGAACAAAAAAAATGTGCTTCCTACAGACACGGCCATATCTAGTTCAAGTCTGCTTAGGAAACTGACAAGAACAGTAGCTCCTATTCAGTCTGATACACTGTACTTGCTGGGAACAGACGCCAGTGGTATTTGCACTGTATATGGCATTTGAGCGCAACAGTGACTCTTCTTACCAGAAAACAACTCTTGCTCGTAGGACAAAAAACTGCATGTGACTCAACTCCATTTAGGACTGGGAAACTAACGCGAGCTCGCCTTCCAAAAACACACTCTGCTTTTGAGAAAAGAGCACTCTTCTACTCTACTGTGTTTTCTATGTGTTCCGAACAGTGAGCTTACTCAGAACAAAACAACTGTGCTTCCTACACACACGGCCATATCTAGATCAAGTCTGCTTAGGAAACTGACAAGAACAGTAGCTCCTCTTCAGTCCGATACACTGTACTAGATGGGAACAGACGTGATTGCTATTTGCACTCTATATGGCATTTGGAGCGCAACTGTCACTCTTCTTACCAAAAACAACTCTTGCTTGTAGGACCAAAATCTGCATGTGACTCAACTCCATTTAGGACTGGGAAACAAACGCGAGCTCGCCTTACAAAAACACACTCTGCTTTTAAGAAAAGTGCACTCTTCTACTCTACTGTGTTTCCTATAGGGCCAGAACAGTGAGCTTGTTCAGAACATAAGAACTGTGCTTCCTACACACACGGGCCATATCTAGTTCAACTCTGCTTACGAAACTGACAAGAACAGTAGTTCCTCTTCAGTCTGATACACTGTACTTGCTGGGAACAGACGCATGTGCTATTTGCACTGTGTATGGCAATGGGAGCACAATAGTGACATTCCTTAACAGAAAAGAACTCTTGCTCATAGGACCAGAAACTGCATGTGATTCCACTCCATTTAGGACTGGGAAACAAACGCTGGCTCGCCTTACAAGAAACAAACTCTGCTTCAGAGAAAAGAGCACTCTTCTACTCTACTGTGTTTCCTATGGGGTCCAAACAGTGAGCTTGCTCAGAGCAAAAGAACTGTGCTTCCTACACACACGGGCCATATCTAGTTCAACTCTGCTTAGGAAACTGACAAGAACAGTAGCTCCTCTTCAGTCCAATACACTGTACTTGCTCGGAACATACGCGAGTGATATTTGCACTGTGTATGGCAATTGGAGGACAATAGTGACTCGTCTTACCAGAAAACAACTCTTGCTCGTAGGACAAAAAACTGCATGTGACTCAACTCCATTTAGGACTGGGAAACAAACAACTAGTCGCCTTCCAAGAAACAAACTCTGCTTTTGAGAAAAGAGCACTCTTCTACTTTACTGTTTACTATGTGTTCCGAACAGTGAGCTTGCTCAGAACAAAAAAACTGTGCTTCCTACAAACATTGCCACATGTAGTTCAAATCTGCTTAGGAACCTGAGAAGAACAGTAGATCCTCTTCAGTCCAATACACTGTACTTCCTGGGAACAGACGGGAGGGCTATTTGCACTGTGTATGGGAATGGGAGCGCAATAGTGACTTTCCTTACCAGAAAACAACTCTTGTTCGTAGGACCAGAAACTGCATGTGATTCCACTCCATTTAGTACTGGGAAACAAACGCTAGCTCGCCTTACAAGAAACACACTCTGCTTTTGACAAAAGAGCACTCTTCTACTCTACTGTGTTTCCTATGGGGTCCAATCAGTGAGCTGGCTCAGAACAAAAGAACTGTGCTCCCTACGCACACCGACCCTATCTAGTTCAACTCTGCTTAGGAAACTGACAAGAACAGTAGCTCCTCTTCAGTCCGATACACTGTATTTGCTGGGAACAGACGCAAGTGCTATTTGCACTGTGTATGGCAATGGGAGCTCAATAGTTACTTTCCTTAGCAGAAAACAGCTCTTGCTCATAGGAACAGAAACTGCATGGGATTCAACTCCATTTAGGACTGGGAAACAAACGCTAGCTCGCCTTACAAGAAACACACTCTGCTTTTGAGAAAAGAGCACAATTCTACTCTACTGTGTTTCCTATGGGGTCCGAAAAGTGAGATTGCTCAGAACAAAAGAAATGTGCTTCCTACACACACCGACCATATCTAGTTCAACTCTGCTTAGGAAACTGACAAGAACAGTAGCTCCTCTTCAGTCCGATACACTGTATTTGCTGGGAACAGACTCGAGTGCTATTTGCACTGTGTATGGCAATGGGAGCTCAATAGTTACTTTCCTTACCAGAAAACAACTCTTGCTCGTAGGAACAGAAACTGCATGGGATTCAACTCCATTTAGGACTGGGAAACAAACGCTAGGTCGCCTTACAAGAAACACACTCTGCTTTTGAGAAAAGAGCACAATTCTACTCTTCTGTGTTTCCTAAGGGGTCCGAACAGTGAGCTTGCTCAGAACAAAAGAACTGAGCTTCCTACACACACGGCCATATCTAGTTCAATTCTGCTTAGGAACCTGACAAGAACAGTAGATCCCCTTCAGTCCAATACACTGTACTTGCTGGGAACAAACGCCAGTGCTATTTGTCCTGTGTATGGCAATGGCAGCGCAATATTGACTCTTCTTACCAGAAAACAACTCTTGCTCGTAGGACCAGAAATTGCATGTGATTCAACTCCATTTAGGACTGGGAAACAAACGCTAGCTCGCCTTACAAGAAACACACTCTGCTTTAGAGAAAAGAGCACTCTTCTACTCTACTGTGTTTCTTATAGGGCCAGAACAGTGAGCTTGCTCAGAACAAAAGAACTGTGCTTCCTACACACGGGCCATATCTAGCTCAACTCTGCTTAGGAAACTGAGAAGAACAGTAGCTCCTATTCAGTCCAATACACTGTAGTTGCTGGGAACAGACGTGAGTGCTATTTGCACTGTGTATTGCATTTGGAGCGCAATAGTGACTCTTCTTACCAGAAAACAACTCTTGCTCGTAGGACCAAAAACTGCCTGTGACAACTCCATTTAGGACTGGGAAACAAACGCAAGCTCGCCTTACTAGAAACACACTCTGCTTTAGAGAAAAGAGCACTCTTCTACTCTACTGTGTAACCTATGGGGTCCGAACAGTGCTCAGAACAAAAAAACTGTGCTTCCTACACACACGGCCATATCTAGTTCAATTCTGCTTAGGAACCTGACAAGAACAGTAGATCCTCTTCAGTCCAATACACTGTACTGCTGGGAACAGAGAACAGTGCTATTTGTCCTGTGTATGGCAATGGCAGGGCAATAGTGACTCTTCTTACCAGAAAACAACTCTTGCTCGTAGGACCAGAAACTGCATGTGATTCAACTCCATTTAAGACTGGGAAACAAACTCTAGCTCGCTTTACAAGAAACACACTCTGCTTTTGAGAAAAGAGCACTCTTCTACTCTACTGTGTTTCCTATAAGGCCAGAACAGTGAGCTTGCTCAGAAAAAAAGAACTGTGCTTCCTACACACACGGGCCATATCTAGTTCAACTCTGCTTAGGAAACTGAGAAGAACAGTAGCTCCTTTTCAGTCCAATACACTGTACTTGCTGTTAACAGACATGAGGGCTATTTGCACTGTGTATGGCAATGGGAGCGCAACAGTGACTTTCCTTACCAGAAAACAACTCTTGCTCGTAGGACCAGAAACTGCATGTGATTCAACTCCATTTAGGACTGGGAAACAAATGCTAGCTCGCATACAAGAAACACACTCTGCTTTTGAGAAAAGAGCACTCTTCTACACTACTGTGTTTCCTATGGGGTCCAAACAGTGAGCTTGCTCAGAACAAAAGAACTGTGCTTCCTACACACACGGACCATATCTAGTTCAAGTCTTCTTAGGAACCTGACAAGAACAGTAGATCCTCTTCAGTCCAATACACTGTACTTGCTGGGAACAGACGCCAGTGCTATTTGTCCTGTGTATGGCAATTGCAGCGTAATAGTGACTCTTCTTACCAGAAAACAACTCTTGCTCGTAGGACCAGAAATTGCATGTGATTCAACTCCATTTAGGACTGGGAAACAAATGCTAGCTCGCCTTACATGAAACACACTCTGCTTTTGAGAAAAGAGCACTCTTCTAATCTACTGTGCTTCCTATGGGGTCCGAGCAGTGAGCTTACTCAGAACAAAAGAACTGTGCTTCCTACACACACGGGCCATATCTAGTTCAACTCTGCTTAGGAAACTGACAAGAAGAGTAGATCTTCTTCAGTCCAATACACTGTACTTGCGGGGAACAGACGCGAGTGCTATTTGTCCTGTGTATGGCAATTGGAGCACAATAGTGACTCGTCTTACCAGAAAACAACTCTTGCTCGTAGGACAAAAAACTGCATGTGACTCAACTCCATTTAGGACTGGGAAACAAACGCTAGCTCGCCTTACAAAAAACACACACTGCTTTTGGGAAAAGAGCACTCTTCTACTCTACTGTGTTTCCTCTGGGGTCTGAACAGTGAGCTTGCTCAGAACAAAAGAACTGTGCTTCCTACACACACGGCCATATCTAGTTCAATTCTGCTTAGGAACCTGACAAGAACAGTAGATCCTCTACAGTCCAATACACTGTACTTGCTGGGAACAGACGCCAGTGCTATTAGTCCTGTGTATGGCAATGCCAGCGCAATAGTGACTCTTCTTACCAGAAAACAACTCTTGCTCGTAGGACCAGAAACTGCATTTGATTCAAATCCACTTAGGACTGGGAAACAAATGCTACCTCGCCTTACATGAAACACACTCTGCATTTGAGAAAAGAGCACTCTTCTACTCTATTGTGTTTCCTATCGGGTCCGAAGAGTGAGCTTGCTCAGAACAAAAGAACTGTGCTTCCTACACACACGGGCCATATCTAGTTCAACTCTGCTTAGGAAACCAACAAGAACAGTAGCTCTTCTTCAGTCCAATACACTGTACTTGCGGGGGAACAGACGCGAGTGCTATTTGCACTGGGTATGGCATTGGAGCACAATAGTGACTTGTCTTACCAGAAAACAACTCTTGCTCGTAGGTCAAAAAACTGCATGTGACTCAACTCCATTTAGGACTGGGAAACAAACGCTAGCTCGCCTTACATGAAACACACTCTGCTTTTGAGAAAAGAGCACTCTTCTACTCTATTGTGTTTCCTATGTGTTCAGAACAGTGAGCTTGCTCAGAACAAAAAAACTGTACTTCCTACTCACACGGCCATATCTAATTCAAGTCTGCTTAGGAACCTGACAAGAACAGTATATCCTCTTCAGTCCAATACACTGTACTTGCTGGGAACAGACGCCAGTGCTATGGCAATGACAGCGCAATAGTGACTCTTCTTACCAGAAAACAACTCTTCCACGTAGGACCAGAAACTGCATGTGATTCAACTCCATTTAGGACTGGGAAACAAACTCTAGCTCGCTTTACAAGAAACACACTCTGCTTTTGAGAAAAGAGCACTCTTCTACTCTACTGTATTTCCTATAGGGCCAGAACAGTGAGCTTGCTCAGAAAAAAAGAACTGTGCTTCATACACACACGAGCCATATCTAGTTCAACTCTGCTTAGGAAACTGACAAGAACAGTAGCTCCTCTTCAGTCCGATACACTGTACTAGATGGGAACAGACGTGATTGCTATTTGCACTCTATATGGCATTTGGAGCGCAACTGTCACTCTTCTTACCAAAAACAACTCTTGCTTGTAGGACCAAAATCTGCATGTGACTCAACTCCATTTAGGACTGGGAAACAAACGCGAGCTCGCCTTACAAAAACACACTCTGCTTTTAAGAAAAGTGCACTCTTCTACTCTACTGTGTTTCCTATAGGGCCAGAACAGTGAGCTTGTTCAGAACATAAGAACTGTGCTTCCTACACACACGGGCCATATCTAGTTCAACTCTGCTTACGAAACTGACAAGAACAGTAGTTCCTCTTCAGTCTGATACACTGTACTTGCTGGGAACAGACGCATGTGCTATTTGCACTGTGTATGGCAATGGGAGCACAATAGTGACATTCCTTAACAGAAAAGAACTCTTGCTCATAGGACCAGAAACTGCATGTGATTCCACTCCATTTAGGACTGGGAAACAAACGCTGGCTCGCCTTACAAGAAACAAACTCTGCTTCAGAGAAAAGAGCACTCTTCTACTCTACTGTGTTTCCTATGGGGTCCAAACAGTGAGCTTGCTCAGAGCAAAAGAACTGTGCTTCCTACACACACGGGACATATCTAGTTCAACTCTGCTTAGGAAACTGACAAGAACAGTAGCTCCTCTTCAGTCCAATACACTGTACTTGCTCGGAACATACGCGAGTGATATTTGCACTGTGTATGGCAATTGGAGGACAATAGTGACTCGTCTTACCAGAAAACAACTCTTGCTCGTAGGACAAAAAACTGCATGTGACTCAACTCCATTTAGGACTGGGAAACAAACAACTAGTCGCCTTCCAAGAAACAAACTCTGCTTTTGAGAAAAGAGCACTCTTCTACTTTACTGTTTACTATGTGTTCCGAACAGTGAGCTTGCTCAGAACAAAAAAACTGTGCTTCCTACAAACATTGCCACATGTAGTTCAAATCTGCTTAGGAACCTGAGAAGAACAGTAGATCCTCTTCAGTCCAATACACTGTACTTCCTGGGAACAGACGGGAGGGCTATTTGCACTGTGTATGGGAATGGGAGCGCAATAGTGACTTTCCTTACCAGAAAACAACTCTTGTTCGTAGGACCAGAAACTGCATGTGATTCCACTCCATTTAGTACTGGGAAACAAACGCTAGCTCGCCTTACAAGAAACACACTCTGCTTTTGACAAAAGAGCACTCTTCTACTCTACTGTGTTTCCTATGGGGTCCAATCAGTGAGCTGGCTCAGAACAAAAGAACTGTGCTCCCTACGCACACCGACCCTATCTAGTTCAACTCTGCTTAGGAAACTGACAAGAACAGTAGCTCCTCTTCAGTCCGATACACTGTATTTGCTGGGAACAGACGCAAGTGCTATTTGCACTGTGTATGGCAATGGGAGCTCAATAGTTACTTTCCTTAGCAGAAAACAGCTCTTGCTCATAGGAACAGAAACTGCATGGGATTCAACTCCATTTAGGACTGGGAAACAAACGCTAGCTCGCCTTACAAGAAACACACTCTGCTTTTGAGAAAAGAGCACAATTCTACTCTACTGTGTTTCCTATGGGGTCCGAAAAGTGAGATTGCTCAGAACAAAAGAAATGTGCTTCCTACACACACCGACCATATCTAGTTCAACTCTGCTTAGGAAACTGACAAGAACAGTAGCTCCTCTTCAGTCCGATACACTGTATTTGCTGGGAACAGACTCGAGTGCTATTTGCACTGTGTATGGCAATGGGAGCTCAATAGTTACTTTCCTTACCAGAAAACAACTCTTGCTCGTAGGAACAGAAACTGCATGGGATTCAACTCCATTTAGGACTGGGAAACAAACGCTAGGTCGCCTTACAAGAAACACACTCTGCTTTTGAGAAAAGAGCACAATTCTACTCTTCTGTGTTTCCTATGGGGTCCGAACAGTGAGCTTGCTCAGAACAAAAGAACTGAGCTTCCTACACACACGGCCATATCTAGTTCAATTCTGCTTAGGAACCTGACAAGAACAGTAGATCCCCTTCAGTCCAATACACTGTACTTGCTGGGAACAAACGCCAGTGCTATTTGTCCTGTGTTATGGCAATGGCAGCGCAATATTGACTCTTCTTACCAGAAAACAACTCTTGCTCGTAGGACCAGAAATTGCATGTGATTCAACTCCATTTAGGACTGGGAAACAAACGCTAGCTCGCCTTACAAGAAACACACTCTGCTTTAGAGAAAAGAGCACTCTTCTACTCTACTGTGTTTCTTATAGGGCCAGAACAGTGAGCTTGCTCAGAACAAAAGAACTGTGCTTCCTACACACGGGCCATATCTAGCTCAACTCTGCTTAGGAAACTGAGAAGAACAGTAGCTCCTATTCAGTCCAATACACTGTAGTTGCTGGGAACAGACGTGAGTGCTATTTGCACTGTGTATTGCATTTGGAGCGCAATAGTGACTCTTCTTACCAGAAAACAACTCTTGCTCGTAGGACCAAAAACTGCCTGTGACAACTCCATTTAGGACTGGGAAACAAACGCAAGCTCGCCTTACTAGAAACACACTCTGCTTTAGAGAAAAGAGCACTCTTCTACTCTACTGTGTAACCTATGGGGTCCGAACAGTGCTCAGAACAAAAAAACTGTGCTTCCTACACACACGGCCATATCTAGTTCAATTCTGCTTAGGAACCTGACAAGAACAGTAGATCCTCTTCAGTCCAATACACTGTACTGCTGGGAACAGAGAACAGTGCTATTTGTCCTGTGTATGGCAATGGCAGGGCAATAGTGACTCTTCTTACCAGAAAACAACTCTTGCTCGTAGGACCAGAAACTGCATGTGATTCAACTCCATTTAAGACTGGGAAACAAACTCTAGCTCGCTTTACAAGAAACACACTCTGCTTTTGAGAAAAGAGCACTCTTCTACTCTACTGTGTTTCCTATAAGGCCAGAACAGTGAGCTTGCTCAGAAAAAAAGAACTGTGCTTCCTACACACACGGGCCATATCTAGTTCAACTCTGCTTAGGAAACTGAGAAGAACAGTAGCTCCTTTTCAGTCCAATACACTGTACTTGCTGTTAACAGACATGAGGGCTATTTGCACTGTGTATGGCAATGGGAGCGCAACAGTGACTTTCCTTACCAGAAAACAACTCTTGCTCGTAGGACCAGAAACTGCATGTGATTCAACTCCATTTAGGACTGGGAAACAAATGCTAGCTCGCATACAAGAAACACACTCTGCTTTTGAGAAAAGAGCACTCTTCTACACTACTGTGTTTCCTATGGGGTCCAAACAGTGAGCTTGCTCAGAACAAAAGAACTGTGCTTCCTACACACACGGACCATATCTAGTTCAAGTCTTCTTAGGAACCTGACAAGAACAGTAGATCCTCTTCAGTCCAATACACTGTACTTGCTGGGAACAGACGCCAGTGCTATTTGTCCTGTGTATGGCAATCGCAGCGTAATAGTGACTCTTCTTACCAGAAAACAACTCTTGCTCGTAGGACCAGAAATTGCATGTGATTCAACTCCATTTAGGACTGGGAAACAAATGCTAGCTCGCCTTACATGAAACACACTCTGCTTTTGAGAAAAGAGCACTCTTCTAATCTACTGTGCTTCCTATGGGGTCCGAGCAGTGAGCTTACTCAGAACAAAAGAACTGTGCTTCCTACACACACGGGCCATATCTAGTTCAACTCTGCTTAGGAAACTGACAAGAAGAGTAGATCTTCTTCAGTCCAATACACTGTACTTGCGGGGAACAGACGCGAGTGCTATTTGTCCTGTGTATGGCAATTGGAGCACAATAGTGACTCGTCTTACCAGAAAACAACTCTTGCTCGTAGGACAAAAAACTGCATGTGACTCAACTCCATTTAGGACTGGGAAACAAACGCTAGCTCGCCTTACAAAAAACACACTCTGCTTTTGGGAAAAGAGCACTCTTCTACTCTACTGTGTTTCCTCTGGGGTCTGAACAGTGAGCTTGCTCAGAACAAAAGAACTGTGCTTCCTACACACACGGCCATATCTAGTTCAATTCTGCTTAGGAACCTGACAAGAACAGTAGATCCTCTACAGTCCAATACACTGTACTTGCTGGGAACAGACGCCAGTGCTATTAGTCCTGTGTATGGCAATGCCAGCGCAATAGTGACTCTTCTTACCAGAAAACAACTCTTGCTCGTAGGACCAGAAACTGCATTTGATTCAAATCCACTTAGGACTGGGAAACAAATGCTACCTCGCCTTACATGAAACACACTCTGCATTTGAGAAAAGAGCACTCTTCTACTCTATTGTGTTTCCTATCGGGTCCGAAGAGTGAGCTTGCTCAGAACAAAAGAACTGTGCTTCCTACACACACGGGCCATATCTAGTTCAACTCTGCTTAGGAAACCAACAAGAACAGTAGCTCTTCTTCAGTCCAATATACTGTACTTGCGGTGAACAGACGCGAGTGCTATTTGCACTGGGTATGGCATTGGAGCACAATAGTGACTTGTCTTACCAGAAAACAACTCTTGCTCGTAGGACAAAAAACTGCATGTGACTCAACTCCATTTAGGACTGGGAAACAAACGCTAGCTCGCCTTACATGAAACACACTCTGCTTTTGAGAAAAGAGCACTCTTCTACTCTATTGTGTTTCCTATGTGTTCAGAACAGTGAGCTTGCTCAGAACAAAAAAACTGTACTTCCTACTCACACGGCCATATCTAATTCAAGTCTGCTTAGGAACCTGACAAGAACAGTATATCCTCTTCAGTCCAATACACTGTACTTGCTGGGAACAGACGCCAGTGCTATGGCAATGACAGCGCAATAGTGTCTCTTCTTACCAGAAAACAACTCTTCCACGTAGGACCAGAAACTGCATGTGATTCAACTCCATTTAGGACTGGGAAACAAACTCTAGCTCGCTTTACAAGAAACACACTCTGCTTTTGAGAAAAGAGCACTCTTCTACTCTACTGTATTTCCTATAGGGCCAGAACAGTGAGCTTGCTCAGAAAAAAAGAACTGTGCTTCATACACACACGAGCCATATCTAGTTCAACTCTGCTTAGGAAACTGACAAGAACAGTAGCTCCTCTTCAGTCCGATACACTGTACTAGATGGGAACAGACGTGATTGCTATTTGCACTCTATATGGCATTTGGAGCGCAACTGTCACTCTTCTTACCAAAAACAACTCTTGCTTGTAGGACCAAAATCTGCATGTGACTCAACTCCATTTAGGACTGGGAAACAAACGCGAGCTCGCCTTACAAAAACACACTCTGCTTTTAAGAAAAGTGCACTCTTCTACTCTACTGTGTTTCCTATAGGGCCAGAACAGTGAGCTTGTTCAGAACATAAGAACTGTGCTTCCTACACACACGGGCCATATCTAGTTCAACTCTGCTTACGAAACTGACAAGAACAGTAGTTCCTCTTCAGTCTGATACACTGTACTTGCTGGGAACAGACGCATGTGCTATTTGCACTGTGTATGGCAATGGGAGCACAATAGTGACATTCCTTAACAGAAAAGAACTCTTGCTCATAGGACCAGAAACTGCATGTGATTCCACTCCATTTAGGACTGGGAAACAAACGCTGGCTCGCCTTACAAGAAACAAACTCTGCTTCAGAGAAAAGAGCACTCTTCTACTCTACTGTGTTTCCTATGGGGTCCAAACAGTGAGCTTGCTCAGAGCAAAAGAACTGTGCTTCCTACACACACGGGCCATATCTAGTTCAACTCTGCTTAGGAAACTGACAAGAACAGTAGCTCCTCTTCAGTCCAATACACTGTACTTGCTCGGAACATACGCGAGTGATATTTGCACTGTGTATGGCAATTGGAGGACAATAGTGACTCGTCTTACCAGAAAACAACTCTTGCTCGTAGGACAAAAAACTGCATGTGACTCAACTCCATTTAGGACTGGGAAACAAACAACTAGTCGCCTTCCAAGAAACAAAATCTGCTTTTGAGAAAAGAGCACTCTTCTACTTTACTGTTTACTATGTGTTCCGAACAGTGAGCTTGCTCAGAACAAAAAAACTGTGCTTCCTACAAACATTGCCACATGTAGTTCAAATCTGCTTAGGAACCTGAGAAGAACAGTAGATCCTCTTCAGTCCAATACACTGTACTTCCTGGGAACAGACGGGAGGGCTATTTGCACTGTGTATGGGAATGGGAGCGCAATAGTGACTTTCCTTACCAGAAAACAACTCTTGTTCGTAGGACCAGAAACTGCATGTGATTCCACTCCATTTAGTACTGGGAAACAAACGCTAGCTCGCCTTACAAGAAACACACTCTGCTTTTGACAAAAGAGCACTCTTCTACTCTACTGTGTTTCCTATGGGGTCCAATCAGTGAGCTGGCTCAGAACAAAAGAACTGTGCTCCCTACGCACACCGACCCTATCTAGTTCAACTCTGCTTAGGAAACTGACAAGAACAGTAGCTCCTCTTCAGTCCGATACACTGTATTTGCTGGGAACAGACGCAAGTGCTATTTGCACTGTGTATGGCAATGGGAGCTCAATAGTTACTTTCCTTAGCAGAAAACAGCTCTTGCTCATAGGAACAGAAACTGCATGGGATTCAACTCCATTTAGGACTGGGAAACAAACGCTAGCTCGCCTTACAAGAAACACACTCTGCTTTTGAGAAAAGAGCACAATTCTACTCTACTGTGTTTCCTATGGGGTCCGAAAAGTGAGATTGCTCAGAACAAAAGAAATGTGCTTCCTACACACACCGACCATATCTAGTTCAACTCTGCTTAGGAAACTGACAAGAACAGTAGCTCCTCTTCAGTCCGATACACTGTATTTGCTGGGAACAGACTCGAGTGCTATTTGCACTGTGTATGGCAATGGGAGCTCAATAGTTACTTTCCTTACCAGAAAACAACTCTTGCTCGTAGGAACAGAAACTGCATGGGATTCAACTCCATTTAGGACTGGGAAACAAACGCTAGGTCGCCTTACAAGAAACACACTCTGCTTTTGAGAAAAGAGCACAATTCTACTCTTCTGTGTTTCCTATGGGGTCCGAACAGTGAGCTTGCTCAGAACAAAAGAACTGAGCTTCCTACACACACGGCCATATCTAGTTCAATTCTGCTTAGGAACCTGACAAGAACAGTAGATCCCCTTCAGTCCAATACACTGTACTTGCTGGGAACAAACGCCAGTGCTATTTGTCCTGTGTATGGCAATGGCAGCGCAATATTGACTCTTCTTACCAGAAAACAACTCTTGCTCGTAGGACCAGAAATTGCATGTGATTCAACTCCATTTAGGACTGGGAAACAAACGCTAGCTCGCCTTACAAGAAACACACTCTGCTTTAGAGAAAAGAGCACTCTTCTACTCTACTGTGTTTCTTATAGGGCCAGAACAGTGAGCTTGCTCAGAACAAAAGAACTGTGCTTCCTACACACGGGCCATATCTAGCTCAACTCTGCTTAGGAAACTGAGAAGAACAGTAGCTCCTATTCAGTCCAATACACTGTAGTTGCTGGGAACAGACGTGAGTGCTATTTGCACTGTGTATTGCATTTGGAGCGCAATAGTGACTCTTCTTACCAGAAAACAACTCTTGCTCGTAGGACCAAAAACTGCCTGTGACAACTCCATTTAGGACTGGGAAACAAACGCGAGCTCGCCTTACTAGAAACACACTCTGCTTTAGAGAAAAGAGCACTCTTCTACTCTACTGTGTAACCTATGGGGTCCGAACAGTGCTCAGAACAAAAAAACTGTGCTTCCTACACACACGGCCATATCTAGTTCAATTCTGCTTAGGAACCTGACAAGAACAGTAGATCCTCTTCAGTCCAATACACTGTACTGCTGGGAACAGAGAACAGTGCTATTTGTCCTGTGTATGGCAATGGCAGGGCAATAGTGACTCTTCTTACCAGAAAACAACTCTTGCTCGTAGGACCAGAAACTGCATGTGATTCAACTCCATTTAAGACTGGGAAACAAACTCTAGCTCGCTTTACAAGAAACACACTCTGCTTTTGAGAAAAGAGCACTCTTCTACTCTACTGTGTTTCCTATGGGGTCCAAACAGTGAGCTTGCTCAGAACAAAAGAACTGTGCTTCCTACACACACGGGCCATATCTAGTTCAACTCTGCTTAGGAAACTGAGAAGAACAGTAGCTCCTTTTCAGTCCAATACACTGTACTTGCTGTTAACAGACATGAGGGCTATTTGCACTGTGTATGGCAATGGGAGCGCAACAGTGACTTTCCTTACCAGAAAACAACTCTTGCTCATAGGACCAGAAACTGCATGTGATTCAACTCCATTTAGGACTGGGAAACAAATGCTAGCTCGCATACAAGAAACACACTCTGCTTTTGAGAAAAGAGCACTCTTCTACACTACTGTGTTTCCTATGGGGTCCAAACAGTGAGCTTGCTCAGAACAAAAGAACTGTGCTTCCTACACACACGGACCATATCTAGTTCAAGTCTTCTTAGGAACCTGACAAGAACAGTAGATCCTCTTCAGTCCAATACACTGTACTTGCTGGGAACAGACGCCAGTGCTATTTGTCCTGTGTATGGCAATCGCAGCGTAATAGTGACTCTTCTTACCAGAAAACAACTCTTGCTCGTAGGACCAGAAATTGCATGTGATTCAACTCCATTTAGGACTGGGAAACAAATGCTAGCTCGCCTTACATGAAACACACTCTGCTTTTGAGAAAAGAGCACTCTTCTAATCTACTGTGCTTCCTATGGGGTCCGAGCAGTGAGCTTACTCAGAACAAAAGAACTGTGCTTCCTACACACACGGGCCATATCTAGTTCAACTCTGCTTAGGAAACTGACAAGAAGAGTAGATCTTCTTCAGTCCAATACACTGTTCTTGCGGGGAACAGACGCGAGTGCTATTTGTCCTGTGTATGGCAATTGGAGCACAATAGTGACTCGTCTTACCAGAAAACAACTCTTGCTCGTAGGACAAAAAACTGCATGTGACTCAACTCCATTTAGGACTGGGAAACAAACGCTAGCTCGCCTTACAAAAAACACACGCTGCTTTTGGGAAAAGAGCACTCTTCTACTCTACTGTGTTTCCTCTGGGGTCTGAACAGTGAGCTTGCTCAGAACAAAAGAACTGTGCTTCCTACACACACGGCCATATCTAGTTCAATTCTGCTTAGGAACCTGACAAGAACAGTAGATCCTCTACAGTCCAATACACTGTACTTGCTGGGAACAGACGCCAGTGCTATTAGTCCTGTGTATGGCAATGCCAGCGCAATAGTGACTCTTCTTACCAGAAAACAACTCTTGCTCGTAGGACCAGAAACTGCATTTGATTCAAATCCACTTAGGACTGGGAAACAAATGCTACCTCGCCTTACATGAAACACACTCTGCATTTGAGAAAAGAGCACTCTTCTACTCTATTGTGTTTCCTATCGGGTCCGAAGAGTGAGCTTGCTCAGAACAAAAGAACTGTGCTTCCTACACACACGGGCCATATCTAGTTCAACTCTGCTTAGGAAACCAACAAGAACAGTAGCTCTTCTTCAGTCCAATACACTGTACTTGCGGGGAACAGACGCGAGTGCTATTTGCACTGGGTATGGCATTGGAGCACAATAGTGACTTGTCTTACCAGAAAACAACTCTTGCTCGTAGGACAAAAAACTGCATGTGACTCAACTCCATTTAGGACTGGGAAACAAACGCTAGCTCGCCTTACATGAAACACACTCTGCTTTTGAGAAAAGAGCACTCTTCTACTCTATTGTGTTTCCTATGTGTTCAGAACAGTGAGCTTGCTCAGAACAAAAAAACTGTACTTCCTACTCACACGGCCATATCTAGTTCAAGTCTGCTTAGGAACCTGACAAGAACAGTATATCCTCTTCAGTCCAATACACTGTACTTGCTGGGAACAGACGCCAGTGCTATGGCAATGACAGCGCAATAGTGACTCTTCTTACCAGAAAACAACTCTTCCACGTAGGACCAGAAACTGCATGTGATTCAACTCCATTTAGGACTGGGAAACAAACTCTAGCTCGCTTTACAAGAAACACACTCTGCTTTTGAGAAAAGAGCACTCTTCTACTCTACTGTATTTCCTATAGGGCCAGAACAGTGAGCTTGCTCAGAAAAAAAGAACTGTGCTTCATACACACACGAGCCATATCTAGTTCAACTCTGCTTAGGAAACTGAGAAGAACAGTAGCTCCTCTTCAGTCCAATACACTGTACTTGCTGGGAACAGACGGGAGGGCTATTTGCACTGTGTATGGCAATGGGGGCAATAGTGACTTTCCTTACCAGAAAACAACTCTTGCTCGTAGGACCAGAAACTGCATGTGATTCCACTCCATTTAGGACTGGGAAACAAACGGTAGCTTGCCTTACAAGAAACACACTCTGCTTTAGAGAAAAGAGCACTCTTCTACTCCACTGTGTTTCCTATGGGGTCCAAACAGTGAGCTTGCTCAGAACAAAAGAACTGTGCTTCCTACACACACGGACCATATCTAGTTCAACTCTGCTTAGTAAACTGACAAGAAGAGCAGCTCCTATTCAGTCCAATACACTGTACTTGCTGGGAAAAGACGCGAGTGCTATTTGCCTTGTGAAGGGCAATGGGAGCGCAATAGTGACTTTCCTTACTAGAAAACAACTCTTGTTCATAGGACCAGAAACTGCATGTGATTCAACTCCATTTAGGACTAGGAAACAAACGCTAGCTCGCCTTACAAAAACACACTCTGCTTTTGAGAAAAGAGCACTCTTCTACTCTACTGTGTTTCCTAAAGGGCCAGAAGAGTGAACTTGCTCAGAACATAAGAACTGTGCTACCTACACACACGGGCCATATCTAGTTCAACTCTGCTTAGGAAACTGACAAGAACAGTAGCTCCTCTTCAGTCTGATACACTGTACTTGCTGGGAAGAGACGCGAGAGCTATTTGCAATGTGTATGGCAAGGGGAGCGCAATTGTGACTTTCCTTACCAGTAAACAACTCTTGCTCGTAGGACCAGAAACTTCATGTGATTCAACTCCATTTAGAACTGGGAAACAAACACTAGCTCGCCTTACAAGAAACACACTCTGCTTTTGAGAAAAGAGCACTCTTCTACTCTACTGTGTTTCCTTTTGGGTCTGAACAGTGAGCTTGCTCAGAACAAAAGGACTGTGCTTCCTACACACATGGCCATAACTAGTTCAATTCTGCTTAGGAACCTGACAAGAACAGTAGATCCTCTTCAGTCCAATACACTGTACTTGCTGCTAACAGACGCCAGTGCTATTTGTCCTGTGTATGGCAATGGCAGCACAATAGTGACTCTTCTTACCATAAAACAACTCTTGCTCGTGGGACCAGAAAGTGCATGTGATTCAACTCCATTTAGGACCGGCAAACAAAAGCTAGCTCACCTTACAAGAAACACACTCTACTTTAGAGAAAAGAGCACTCTTCTACTCTACTGTGTTTCATATGGGGCCAGAACAGTGAGCTTGCTCAAAACAAAAGAACTGTGCTTCCTACACACACGGCCATATCTAGTTCAATTCTGCTTAGGAACCTGACAAGAACAGTAGATCCTCTACAGTCCAATACACTGTACTTGCTGGAAACAGACGCCAGTACTATTAGTCCTGTGTATGGCAACTGCAGCGCAATAGTGACTCTTCTTACCAGAAAACAACTCTTGCTCATAGTACCAGAAACTGCATGTGATTCAACTCCATTTAGGACTGGGAAACAAATGCTAGCTCGCCTTACATGAAACACACTCTGCATTTGAGAAAAGAGCACTCTTTTACTCTATTGTGTTTCCTATCGGGTCCGAAGAGTGAGCTTGCTCAGATCAAAAGAACTGTGCTTCCTACACACACGGGCCATATCTAGTTCAACTCTGCTTAGGAAACCAACAAGAACAGTAGCTCCTCTTCAGTCCAATACACTGTACTTGCGGGGAACAGACGCGAGTGCTATTTGCACTGTGTATGGCATTGGAGCACAATAGTGACTTGTCTTACCAGAAAACAACTCTTGCTCGTAGGACAAAAAACTGCATGTGACTCAACTCCATTTAGGACTGGGAAACAAACGCTAGCTCGCCTTACATGAAACACACTCTGCTTTTGAGAAAAGAGCACTCTTCTACTCTACTGTGTTTCCTAAGTGTTCCGAACAGTGAGCTTGCTCAGAACAAAAAAACTGTACTTCCTACTCACACGGCCATATCTAGTTCAAGTCTGCTTAGGAACCTGACAAGAACAGTATATCCTCTTCAGTCCGATACACTGTACTTGCTGGGAACAGACGCGAGTGCTATTTTTACTGTGTACAGTAATGGGAGCACAATAGTGACTTTCCTTACCAGAAAACAACTCTTGATCATAGGACCAGAAACTGCATGTGATTCAACTCCACTTAGGAGTGGGAAACAAATGCTAGGTCGCCTTACATGAAACACACTCTGCTTTTGAGAAAAGAGCACTCTTCTACTCTACTGTGTTTCCTATGGGGTCCAAACAGTGAGCTTGCTCAGAACAAAAGAACTGTGCTTCCTACACACACGGGCCATATCTATTTCAACTCTGCTTAGGAAACTGACAATAACAGTTGCTCCTCTTCCGTCCAATACACTGTACTTCCTGGGAACAGACGCGAGTGCTATTTGCACTGTGTATGGCAATGGGAGCACAATAGTGACTCGTCTTACCAGAAAACAACTCTTGCTCGTAGGACAAAAAACTGCATGTGACTCAACTCCATTTAGGACTGGGAAACAAACGCTAGCTCGCCTTACAAGAAACACACTCTGCTTTTGAGAAAAGAGCACTCTTCTACTCTACTGTGTTTCCTCTGGGGTCTGAACAGTGAGCTTGCTCAGAACAAAAGAACTGTGCTTCCTACACACACGGCCATATCTAGTTCAAGTCTGCTTAGGAACCTGACAAGAACAGTAGATCCTCTACAGTCCAATACACTGTACTTGCTGGAAACAGACGCCAGTACTATTAGTCCTGTGTATGGCAACGGCAGCGCAATAGTGACTCTTCTTACCAGAAAACAACTCTTGCTCATAGTACCAGAAACTGCATGTGATTCAACTCCATTTAGGACTGGGAAACAAATGCTAGCTCGCCTTACATGAAACACACTCTGCATTTGAGAAAAGAGCACTCTTCTACTCTATTGTGTTTCCTATCGGGTCCGAAGAGTGAGCTTGCTCAGATCAAAAGAACTGTGCTTCCTACACACACGGGCCATATCTAGTTCAACTCTGCTTAGGAAACCAACAAGAAGAGTAGCTCCTCTTCAGTCCAATACACTGTACTTGCGGGGAACTGACGCGAGTGCTATTTGCACTGTGTATGGCATTGGAGCACAATAGTGACTTGTCTTACCAGAAAACAACTCTTGCTCGTAGGACAAAAAACTGCATGTGACTCAACTCCATTTAGGACTGGGAAACAAACGCTAGCTCGCCTTACATGAAACACACTCTGCTTTTGAGAAAAGAGCACTCTTCTACTCTACTGTGTTTCCTAAGTGTTCCGAACAGTGAGCTTGCTCAGAACAAAAAAACTGTACTTCCTACTCACACGGCCATATCTAGTTCAAGTCTGCTTAGGAACCTGACAAGAACAGTATATCCTCTTCAGTCCAATACACTGTACTTGCTGGGAACAGACGACAGTGCTATGGCAATGGCAGCGCAATAGTGACTCTTCTTACCAGAAAACAACTCTTGCTCGTAGGACCAGAAACTGCATGTGATTCAACTCCATTTAGGACTGGGAAACAAACTCTAGCTCGCTTTACAAGAAACACACTCTGCTTTTGAGAAAAGAGCACTCTTCTACTCTACCGTGTTTCCTATAGGGCCAGAACAGTGAGCTTGCTCAGAAAAAATGAACTGTGCTTCGTACACACACGGGCCATATCTTGTTCAACTCTGCTTAGGAAACTGAGAAGAACAATAGCTCCTCTTCAGTCCAATACACTGTACTTGCTGAGAACAGACGGGAGGGCTATTTGCACTGTGTATGCCAATGGGAGCGCAATAGTGACTTTCCTTACCAGAAAACAACTCTTGCTCGTAGGACCAGAAACTGCATGTGATTACACTCCATTTAGGACTGGGAAACAAACGGTAGCTTGCCTTACAAGAAACACACTCTGCTTTACAGAAAAGAGCACTCTTTTACTCTACTGTGTTTCCTATGGGGTCCAAACAGTGAGCTTGCTCAGAACAAAAGAACTGTGCTTCCTACACACACGGACCATATCTAGTTCAACTCTGCTTAGTAAACTGACAAGAAGAGCAGCTCCTATTCAGTCCAATACACTGTACTTGCTGGGAAAAGACGCGAGTGCTATTTGCCTTGTGAAGGACAATGGGAGCGCAATAGTGACTTTCCTTACTAGAAAACAACTCTTGTTCATAGGACCAGAAACTGCATGTGATTCAACTCCATTTAGGACTAGGAAACAAACGCTAGCTCGCCTTACAAAAACACACTCTGCTTTTGAGAAAAGAGCACTCTTCTACTCTACTGTGTTTCCTATAGGGCCAGAAGAGTGAACTTGCTCAGAACATAAGAACTGTGCTACCTACACACACGGGCCATATCTAGTTCAACTCTGCTTAGGAAACTGACAAGAACAGTAGCTCCTCTTCAGTCTGATACACTGTACTTGCTGGGAAGAGACGCGAGAGCTATTTGCAATGTGTATGGCAAGGGGAGCGCAATTGTGACTTTCCTTACCAGTAAACAACTCTTGCTCGTAGGACCAGAAACTTCATGTGATTCAACTCCATTTAGAACTGAGAAACAAACGCTAGCTCGCCTTACAAGAAACACACTCTGCTTTTGAGAAAAGAGCACTCTTCTACTCTACTGTGTTTCCTTTTGGGTCTGAACAGTGAGCTTGCTCAGAACAAAAGGACTGTGCTTCCTACACACATGGCCATAACTAGTTCAATTCTGCTTAGGAACCTGACAAGAACAGTAGATCCTCTTCAGTCCAATACACTGTACTTGCTGCTAACAGACGCCAGTGCTATTTGTCCTGTGTATGGCAATGGCAGCACAATAGTGACTCTTCTTACCATAAAACAACTCTTGCTCGTAGGACCAGAAAGTGCATGTGATTCAACTCCATTTAGGACTGGGAAACAAACGCTAGCTCACCTTACAAGAAACACACTCTACTTTAGAGAAAAGAGCACTCTTCTACTCTACTGTGTTTCCTATGGGGCCAGAACAGTGAGCTTGCTCAGAACAAAAGAACTGTGCTTGGTACACACGGGCCATATCTAGTTCAACTCTGCTTAGGAAAATGACAAGAACAGTAGCTCCTCTTCAATCCGGTACACTGTACTTGCTGGGAAAAGACGCGAGTGCTATTTGCCTTGTGTATGGCAATGGGAGCGCAATAGTGACTTTCCTTACCAGAAAACAACTCTTGTTCATAGGACCAGAAACTGCATGTGATTCAACTCCATTTAGGACTGGGAAACAAACTCTAGCTCGCTTTACAAGAAACACACTCTGCTTTTGAGAAAAGAGCACTCTTCTACTCTACTGTGTTTCCTATAGGGCCAGAACAGTGAGCTTGCTCAGAACATAAGAACTGTGCTTCCTACACACACGGGCCATATCTAGTTCAACTCTGCTTAGGAAACTGACAAGAACAGTAGCTCCTCTTCAGTCTGATACACTGTACTTGCTGGGAAGAGACGCGAGAGCTATTTGCAATGTGTATGGCAAGGGGAGCGCAATTGTGACTTTCCTTACCAGTAAACAACTCTTTCTCGTAGGACCAGAAACTTCATGTGATTCAACTCCATTTAGAACTGGGAAACAAACGCTAGCTCGCCTTACAAGAAACACACTCTGCTTTTGAGAAAAGAGCACTCTTCTACTCTACTGTGTTTCCTTTTGGGTCTGAACAGTGAGCTTGCTCAGAACAAAAGGACTGTGCTTCCTACACACATGGCCATAACTAGTTCAATTCTGCTTAGGAACCTGACAAGAACAGTAGATCCTCTTCAGTCCAACACACTGTACTTGCTGCTAACAGACGCCAGTGCTATTTGTCCTGTGTATGGCAATGGCAGCGCAATAGTGACTCTTCTTACCAGAAAACAACTCTTGCTCGTGGACCAGAAACTGCATGTGATTCAACTCCATTTAGGACTGGGAAACAAACGCTAGCTCGCCTTACATGAAACACACTCTGCTTTTGAGAAAAGAGCACTCTTCTACTCTACTGTGTTTCCTATGTGTTCCGAACAGTGAGCTTGCTCAGAACAAAAAAACTGTACTTCCTACTCACAGGGCCATATCTAGTTCAAGTCTGCTTAGGAACCTGACAAGAACAGTATATCCTCTTCAGTCCAATACACTGTACTTGCTGGGAACAAACGCCAGTGCTATGGCAATGGCAGCACAATAGTGATTCTTCTTAACAGAAAACAACTCTTGCTCGTAGGACCAGAAACTGTTTGTGATTCCACTCCATTTAGGACTGGGAAACAAACGGTAGCTTGCCTTACAAGAAACACACTTTGATTTAGAGAAAAGAGAACTCTTCTACTCTACTGTGTTTCCTATGGGGTCCAAACAGTGAGCTTGCTCAGAACAAAAGAATTGTGCTTCCTACACACACGGACCATATCTAGTTCAACTCTGCTTAGTAAACTGACAAGAAGAGCAGCTCCTATTCAGTCCAATACACTGTACTTGCTGGGAAAAGACGCGAGTGCTACTTGCCTTGTGAAGGGCAATGGGAGCGCAATAGTGACTTTCCTTACCAGAAAACAACTCTTGTTCATAGGACCAGAAACTGCATGTGAATCAACTCAATTTAGGACTGGGAAACAAATGCTATCTCGCCTTACATGAAACACACTCTGCTTTTGAGAAAAGAGTACTCTTCTATTCTACTGTGCTTCCTATGGGGTCTGAACAGTGAGCTTGCTCAGAACAAAAGAACTGTGCTTCCTACACACACGGGCCATATCTACTTCAACTCTGCTTAGGAATCTGAGAAGAACAGTAGATCCTATTCAGTCCAATACACTGTACTTGCTGGGAAAAGACGCGAGTGCTATTTGCCTTGTGTAGGGCAATGGGAGCGCAATAGTAACTTTCCTTACCAGAAAACAACTCTTGTTCGTAGGACCAGAAACTGCATGTGATTCAACTCCATTTAATTAGGAAACAAACGCTAGCTCGCCTTACAAAGAAACACTCTGCTTTTGAGAAAAGAGCACGCTTCTACTCTACTGTTTTTACTATATGGCCAGAACAGTGAGCTTGCTCAGAACATAAGAACTGTGCTTCCTACACACACGGGCCATATCATGTTCAACTCTGCTTAGGAAACTGACAAGAACAGTAGCTCCTCTTCAGTCCGATACACTGTACTTGCTGGGAACAGACGCGAGAGCTATTTGCATTGTGTATGGCAATGGCAGCGCAATAGTGACTCTTCTTATCATAAAACAACTCTTGCTCGTAGGACCAGAAACTGCATGTGATTCAACTCCATTTAGGACTGGGAAACAAAAGCTAGCTCACCTTACAAGAAACCCACTCTGCTTTAGAGAAAAGAGCACTTTTCTACTCTACTGTGTTTCCTATAGGGCCAGAACAGTGAGCTTGCTCAGAACAAAAGAACTGTGCTTCCTACACACGGGCCATATCTAGTTCAACTCTGCTTAGGAAACTGACAAGAACAGTAGCTCCTCTTCAGTCCGATACACTGTACTTGCTGGGAACAGACGCGAGTGTTATTTGCACTGTGTATGGCAATGGGAGCGCAATAGTGACTTTCTTTACCAGAAAACAACTCTTGCTCTTAGGACCAGAAACTGCATGTGATTCAACTCCATTTAGGACTGGGAAACAAACGCTACCTCGCCTTACAAGAAACACACTCTGCTTTAGAGAAAAGAGCACTCTTCTACTCTACTGTTTTTCCTATATGGCCATAACAGTGAGCTTGGTCAGAACAAAAGAACTGTGCTTCCTACACACGGGCCATAACTAGTTCAACTCTGCTTAGGAAACTGACAAGAACAGTAGCTCCTTTTCAGTCCGAAACACTGTACTTGCTGGGAACTGACGCGAGTGCTATTTGCACTGTGTATGGCAATGGGAGCGCAATAGTGACTTTCCTTACCAGAAAACAACTATTGCCCATAGAACCAGAAACTGCATGTGATTCAACTCCATTTAGGACTGGGATACAAATGCTAGCTCGCCTTACATGAAACACACTCTGCTTTTGAGAAAAGAGCACTCTTCTACTCTACTGTGCTTTCTATGGGGTCCGAACAGTGAGCTTGCTCAGAACAAAAGAACTGTGCTTACTACACACACGGGCCATATCTAGTTCAACTCTGCTTAGGAAACTGAGAAGAATAGTAGCTCCTCTTCAGTCCAATACACTGTACTTTCGGGGAACAGACGCGAGTGCTATTTGCACTGTGTATGGCAATTGGAGCACAATAGTGACTCGTCTTACCAGAAAACAACTCTTGCTCGTAGGACAAAAAACTGCATGTGACTCAACTCCATTTAGGACTGGGAAACAAACGCTAGCTCGCCTTACAAGAAACACACTCTGCTTTTGAGAAAAGAGCAATCTTCTACTCTACTGTGTTTCCTATTGGGTCTGAACAGTGAGCTTGCTCACAACAAAAGAACTGTGCTTCCTACACACACGGCCATAACTAGTTCAATTCTGCTTAGGAACCTGACAAGAACAGTAGATCCTCTTCAGTCCAATACACTGTACTTCCTGGGAACAGACGCCAGTGCTATTTGTCCTGTGTATGGCAATGGCAGCGCAATAGTGACTCTTCTTACCAGAAAAAAACTCTTGCTCGTAGGACCAGAAACTGCATGTGATTCAACTCCATTTAGGACTGGGAAACAAAAGCTAGCTCACCTTACAAGAAACACACTCTGCTTTAGAGAAAAGAGCACTTTTCTACTCTACTGTGTTTCCTATAGGGCCAGAACAGTGAGCTTGCTCAGAACAAAAGAACTGTGCTTCCTACACACGGGCCATATCCAGTTCAACTCTGCTTAGGAAACTGACAAGAACAGTAGCTCCTCTTCAGTCCGATACACTGTACTTGCTGGGAACAGACACGAGTGTTATTTGCACTGTGTATGGCAATGGGAGCGCAATAGTGACTTTCTTTACCAGAAAACAACTCTTGCTCTTAGGACCAGAAACTGCATGTGATTCAACTCCATTTAGGACTGGGAAACAAATGCTAGCTTGCCTTACATGAAACACACTCTGCTTTTGAGAAAAGAGCACTCTTCTACTCTACTGTGCTTCCCAGGGGGTCCGAACAGTGAGCTTGCTCAGAACAAAAGAACTGTGCTTCCTACACACACGGGCCATATCTACTTCAACTCTGCTTAGGAAACTGAGAAGAACAGTAGCTCCTCTTCAGTCCAATACACTGTACTTGCTGGGAACAGACAGGAGGGCTATTTGCACTGTGTATGGCAATGGGAGCACAATAGTTACTTTCCTTACCAGAAAACAACTCTTGCTCGTAGGACCAGAAACTGCATGTGACTCAACTCCATTTAGGACTGGGAAACAAACGCTAGCTCGCCTTACAAGAAAGACACTCTGCTTTTGAGAAAATAGCAATCTTCTACTCTACTGTGTTTCCTATGGGGTCCGAACAGTGAGCCTGCTCAGAACAAAAGAACTGTGCTTCCTACATACACGACCATATTTAGTTCAATTCTGCTTAGGAACCTGACAAGAACAGTAGATCCTATTCAGTCCAATACACTGTACTTGCTGGGAACAGACGCCAGTGCTATTTGTCCTGTGTATGGCAATGGCAGCGCAATAGTGACTCTTCTTACTATAAAACAACTCTTGCTCATAGGACCAGAAAATGCATGTGATTCAACTCCATTTAGGACTGGGAAACAAAAGCTAGCTCACCTTACAAGAAACACACTGCTTTAGAGAAAAGAGCACTCTTCTACTCTACTGTGTTTCCTATAGGGCCAGAACAGTGAGCTTGCTCAGAACAAAAGAACTGTGCTTCCTACAAACGGGGCTTATCTAGTTCAACTCTGCTTAGGAAACTGACAAGAACAGTAGCTCCTCTTCAGTCCGATACACCGTACTTGCTGGGAAAAGACGCAAGTGCTATTTGCCTTGTGTAGGGCAATGGGAGCGCAATAGAGACTTTCCTTACCAGAAAACAACTCTTGTTCGTAGGACCAGAAACTGCATGGGATTCAACTCCATTTAGGACTAGGAAACAAACGCTAGCTTGCCTTACAAAAACACACTCTGCTTTTGAGAAAAGCGCACTCTTCTACTCTACTGTGTTTCCTATAGGGCCAGAACAGTGAGCTTGCTCAGAACATAAGAACTGTGCTTCCTACACACACAGGCCATATCATGTTCAACTCTGCTTAGGAAACTGACAAGAACAGTAGCTCCTCTTCAGTCCGATACACTGTACTTGCTGGGAACAGACGCGAGTGCTATTTGCACTGTGTATGGCAATGGGAGCGCAATAGTGACTTTCCTTACCAGAAAACAACTCTTGCTCGTAGGACCAGAAACTGTATGTGATTCCACTCCATTTAGGACTGGGAAGCAAATGCTAGCTCGCCTTACAAGAAACACAATCTGCTTTAGAGAAAAGAGCACTCTTCTACTCTACTGTGTTTATTATGGGGTCCAAACAGTGAGCTTGCTCAGAACAAAAGAACTGTGCTTCCTACACACACGGATCATATCTAGTTCAACTCTGCTTAGGAAACTGACAAGAACAGTTGCTCCTCTTCAGTGCAATACACTGTACTTGCTGGGAACAGACGCATGTGCTATTTGCACTGTGTATGCCAAAGGGAGCGCAATAGTGACTTTCCGTACCAGTAAACAACTCTTGCTCGTAGGACCAGAAACTGCATGTGATTCAACTCCATTTAGGACTGGGAAACAAATGCTAGCTTGCCTTACATGAAACACACTCTGTTTTTGAGAAAAGAGCACTCTTCTACTCTTCTGTGTTTCCTATAGTGCCAGAACAGTGAGCTTGCTCAGAAAAAAATAACTGTACTTCCTACACACACGGCCCATATCTAGTTCAACTCTGCTTAGGAAACTGAGAAGAACAGTAGCTCCTTTGAAGTCCAATACACTGTACTTGCTGGGAACAGACAGGAGGGCTATTTGCACTGTGTATGGCAATGGGAGCGCAATAGTTACTTTCCTTACCAGAAAACAACTCTTGCTCGTAGGACCAGAAACTGCATGTGATTCAACTCCATTTAGGACTGGGAAAGAAATGCTAGCTCGCATACATGAAACACACTCTGCTTTTGAGAAAAGAGTACTCTTCTACTCTACTGTGTTTCCTACGGGGTCCGAACAGTGAGGTTGCACAGAACAAAATAACTGTGCTTCCTACACACACGGGCCATATCTAGTTCAACTCTGCTTAGGAAACCAACAAGAACAGTGGCTCCTCTTCAGTCCGATACACTGTACTTGCTGGGAACAGACGCGAGTGCTATTTTTACTGTGTACAGTAATGGGAGCACAATAGTGACTTTCCTTACCAGAAAACAACTCTTGATCGTAGGACCAGAAACTGCATGTGATTCAACTCCACTTAGGAGTGGGAAACAAATGCTAGGTCGCCTTACATGAAACACACTCTGCTTTTGAGAAAAGAGCACTCTTCTACTCTACTGTGTTTCCTAAGGGGTCCAAACAGTGAGCTTGCTCAGAACAAAAGAACTGTGCTTCCTACACACACGGGCCATATCTATTTCAACTCTGCTTAGGAAACTGACAATAACAGTAGCTCCTCTTCCGTCCAATACACTGTACTTCCTGGGAACAGACGCGAGTGCTATTTGCACTGTGTATGGCAATGGGAGCACAATAGTGACTCGTCTTACCAGAAAACAACTCTTGCTCGTAGGACAAAAAACTGCATGTGACTCAACTCCATTTAGGACTGGAAACAAACGCTAGCTCGCCTTACAAGAAACACACTCTGCTTTTGAGAAAAGAGCACTCTTCTACTCTACTGTGTTTCCTCTGGGGTCTGAACAGTGAGCTTGCTCAGAACAAAAGAACTGTGCTTCCTACACACACGGCCATATCTAGTTCAATTCTGCTTAGGAACCTGACAAGAACAGTAGATCCTCTACAGTCCAATACACTGTACTTGCTGGAAACAGACGCCAGTGCTATTAGTCCTGTGTATGGCAACGGCAGCGCAATAGTGTCTCTTCTTACCAGAAAACAACTCTTGCTCATAGTACCAGAAACTGCATGTGATTCAACTCCATTTAGGACTGGGAAACAAATGCTAGCTCGCCTTACATGAAACACACTCTGCATTTGAGAAAAGAGCACTCTTCTACTCTATTGTGTTTCCTATCGGGTCCGAAGAGTGAGCTTGCTCAGATCAAAAGAACTGTGCTTCCTACACACACGGGCCATATCTAGTTCAACTCTGCTTAGGAAACCAACAAGAACAGTAGCTCCTCTTCAGTCCAATACACTGTACTTGCGGGGAACAGACGCGAGTGCTATTTGCACTGTGTATGGCATTGGAGCACAATAGTGACTTGTCTTACCAGAAAACAACTCTTGCTCGTAGGACAAAAAACTGCATGTGACTCAACTCCATTTAGGACTGGGAAACAAACGCTAGCTCGCCTTACATGAAACACACTCTGCTTTTGAGAAAAGAGCACTCTTCTACTCTACTGTGTTTCCTAAGTGTTCCGAACAGAGAGCTTGCTCAGAACAAAAAAACTGTACTTCCTACTCACACGGCCATATCTAGTTCAAGTCTGCTTAGGAACCTGACAAGAACAGTATATCCTCTTCAGTCCAATACACTGTACTTGCTGGGAACAGACGCCAGTGCTATGGCAATGGCAGCGCAATAGTGACTCTTCTTACCAGAAAACAACTCTTGCTCGTAGGACCAGAAACTGCATGTGATTCAACTCCATTTAGGACTGGGAAACAAACTCTAGCTCGCTTTACAAGAAACACACTCTGCTTTTGAGAAAAGAGCACTCTTCTACTCTACCGTGTTTCCTATAGGGCCAGAACAGTGAGCTTGCTCTGAAAAAATGAACTGTGCTTCCTACACACACGGGCCATATCTAGTTCAACTCTGCTTAGGAAACTGAGAAGAACAATAGCTTCTCTTCAGTCCAATACACTGTATTTGCTGAGAACAGACGGGAGGGCTATTTGCACTGTGTATGGCAATGGGAGCGCAATAGTGACTTTCCTTACCAGAAAACAACTCTTGCTCGTAGGACCAGAAACTGCATGTGATTACACTCCATTTAGGAATGGGAAACAAACGGTAGCTTGCCTTACAAGAAACACACTCTGCTTTACAGAAAAGAGCACTCTTTTACTCTACTGTGTTTCCTATGGGGTCCAAACAGTGAGCTTGCTCAGAACAAAAGAACTGTGCTTCCTACACACACGGACCATATCTAGTTCAACTCTGCTTAGTAAACTGACAAGAAGAGCAGCTCCTATTCAGTCCAATACACTGTACTTGCTGGGAAAAGACGCGAGTGCTATTTGCCTTGTGAAGGGCAATGGGAGCTCAATAGTGACTTTCCTTACTAGAAAGCAACTCTTGTTCATAGGACCAGAAACTGCATGTGATTCAACTCCATTTAGGACTAGGAAACAAACGCTAGCTCGCCTTACAAAAACACACTCTGCTTTTGAGAAAAGAGCACTCTTCTACTCTACTGTGTTTCCTATAGGGCCAGAAGAGTGAATTTGCTCAGAACATAAGAACTGTGCTACCTACACACACGGGCCATATCTAGTTCAACTCTGCTTAGGAAACTGACAAGAACAGTAGCTCCTCTTCAGTCTGATACACTGTACTTGCTGGGAACAGACGCGAGAGCTATTTGCAATGTGTATGGCAAGGGGAGCGCAATAGTGACTTTCTTTACCAGTAAACAACTCTTGCTCGTAGGACCAGAAACTGCATGTGATTCAACTCCATTTAGAACTGGGAAACAAATGCTAGCTCGCCTTACAAGAAACACACTCTGCTTTTGAGAAAAGAGCACTCTTCTACTCTACTGTGTTTCCTATGGTGTCTGAACAGTGAGCTTGCTCAGAACAAAAGAACTGTGATTCCTACACACACGGGCCATTTCTAGTTCAACTCTGCTTAGGAAACTGACAAGAACAATAGATCCTCTTCAGTCCAATACACTGTACTTGCGGGGAACAGACGCAAGTGCTATTTGCACTGTGTATGGCAATTTGAGCCCAAAAGTGACTTGTCTTACCAGAAAACAACTCTTGCTCGTAGGACCAGAAACTGCATGTGATTCAACTCCATTTAGGACTGGGAAACAAAAGCTAGCTCACCTTACAAGAAACACACTCTGCTTTTGAGAAAAGAGCACTCTTCTACTCTACTGTTTTTACTATAGGGCCAGAACAGTGAGCTTGCTCAGAACAAAAGAACTGTGCTTCCTACACACACGGGCCATATCTAGTTCAAGTCTGCTTAGGAACCTGACAAGAACAGTAGATCCTCTTCAGTCCAATACACTGTACTTGCTGGGAACAGACACCACTGCTATATGTCCTGTGTATGGCAATGGCAACTCAATAGTGACTC